>NC_089198.1:5752216-5802216 GCF_963930695.1 Labrus bergylta | reverse complement strand
GAGTAAATATAAGTACAGCTCTGAGCATGCTTACACACAGAATCTAGAGCTAGAACATTAAAACTACAAATAAAAAGCACCACGAGTGTCACAGCACGCCAGAATCCATCTCAACCTGGATGCATGTTCCCAGTTTTTTTCATTCAAAACACAAAATAAGTAATTTTGTGTGGTTTGAAACAGATTTTCTCCTCTGACCTGTCACCTTCTCTCATGCAGCATTTGTTCTTTTGTTAGTAACTTCGACTAATCATTTATCTGGGTCACTTAGCGCGAGAGTTCCTAACCTTATTTTATCTCTTTATTTATTCATCTCTTTATTTATTTCCCTTTTTTATTCAACCTCTTTCACTTCCATTCCTGTTGTTATGAAGCTCCTTTTCTTTGCTCTCGTAGTCATTATTCTGGCGAGGTAAATATATTCAGGTGGTTTTTAAAGAGGTGTGTTGTTACCATAAATGGTTAATTGGAGGCGTTTCTGAATGTAAATGTCCCTGAAAGTGTGCGAGCCTGCAGGTTAAGAACATGGGATTTATCAACACTGATTACCTCCCGATGTTCTTAACCAGCAGGCTCGTGCACGTTCTCGTAACTTCTGTGGAAGTGGAGTTAAAACTCAGAACATCAGCATTACAATAATGCTCATTAATCTCTCTCTCATTTCTAGCATCTTAATTGGGGAAAAAGGATATTTATCCTCTCGACATCCCAATGAAATGCTTATTTCTGTTTGATTTCATCCCCGATTGTACAGCCCATTAGCATTCCCTCAGACTTATTTATATTTAATGTGTACCCTGAAATGACGCCCCCCTAATATAATGGTAGGGGAAACACTGGATATGCCTTTTATCTTTTGTTCTACCTTAATATATTCTGCCAGCGGTTCAATAGATAGTACGAACATCAATGGTGACAATGGATCCCCTCGTCTGGTACCTTTTGAGATCTTAAAAATACATTTACATTCCTCCATTAACTCTAACTCTGGCATTAGGCTGCTTGTTGAGCGGCAGTAGCTCAGTCTGTAGGGACTTGGGTTGGGAATCGGAGGGTCACCGGTTCAACACATCACTCAACTGTCTCTGACATGATGATGCCTTCAAGGACTCTCAGTAAACACATCACTCAACTGTCTCTGACACGATGATGCCTTCAAGGACTCTCTGTCCCTTTAAGCTTCAAGTCACCAACACGTGACCACGAGAGCTGAAAGGTGGCGTGCTACTTTCCACGCCCACTTCACTTCTGAGCAGGACTGAAGTCCCTGCTGCTCTTCATACTGGATGTTCTGTATCACTGATAATCAGAATAATCATGATAACGATGATATTATATGATCAGAATAATAATAATAACTTTATTTATATAGCACCTTTTAAAAACACAGGTTTACAAAGTGCTTTGACAAACAGCAAAAACAAGAACAAACTAAACCAAACAAAGAAAAGAAAGAAAGAAGAAAATAAAATAAAAATAGTAAAACCAGTAAGAAAAGACATTAAGAAGACGACATCACATAAAAGCAAGTCTGTAAAAGTATGTTTTAAGGGATTTAAAAGAATTGAGGGAGTCTGCGAGTCTTATCTCCTCAGGGAGGTCGTTCCAAAGTCGAGGGGCCCTGACTGAAAAGGCCCGGTCACCTTTAGTTTTAAGTCTCAACTTTGGAACAACCAGGAGGCCCCCACCTGAGGATCTAAGACAGCGGGCTGGCTCATATGGTGTCAGCAGCTCTGTTATATAGCTTGGAGCGAGCCCCGTCTGTGTTTATCATGAATAATATAAAGAATCATCATGAAGTCTCTCTCAGAGTCTAATCTCTCATTTATGTCTTTTTATATCAACAGCTGCTGGAGTCCTCCTTAAAGAGAGGATCCTGCTGATCACAGAGCTGGAAGCAGCAGCTGGTGTGTTGGTGAGTCTTTAACTGGGCTGTATTACTGGGAGACTGACGGACCAATCACAGCGCAGATGACTCTCAGTGCTGCAGTCTGAGCTGCTCTGAGATCAGCTCCACCGTCACACACAGGACCATGACCTCGGACATTTTTCTATTCTCATATTCTGAATTTAAACTGCTTCATGACTCAGCGACCGAAGATGAACTCTTTGATTTGTATATAAATGTTTCTGTTGCAGCGCCACCCTGTGGACATGTGTAGTTGTGCAGGTTATTCATTGACTCATATTCACAGATAACAGTAGAAGTTGATTCCAGCTGTGCAAGTTAAAGTGTGAAGTTCTGCTTTTAACCACGAGTCGTTGGTCGTCTGATAATAAATCAGTCGTCTCTTTGTTGGATCAAAACAAAGAGGAGGCTTCACTGAGTTTTTAAAAGAACTACAAACAGGATGTCTGGATCCAGGTGCAGAGTCAGCACCTGAATATTTGATGTAATATGAGATGATATAAAAAGAGCTGAATAACATGCAGACTCAATCATTGATATTCATTCATCATGTCAGGGTAACAACGGACACGTTATCAAACTATCTTTATTTTTAACTTCTGATGTTTATTACACTTTGATGTTTGAACCTTCTGTTTTTATTATCTCAGGATTTTAAATAGAAATAAATTCAATCTGTGGAGGGTTTTATTTAAATAATAATTCATGTTTAGGTTCTGTTGCTGCTATCACTGCTTTCTGCCAGCAGGTGTCACTGTTTCCACAGTTTTCTCCCAGACTGATCGATCTGAAGAGATTATTTCTGTGTCAGGAAACACAAAGAAAGATAGATGATGCCAGCTCTTTTATTTGTTCTTATGTTTTTATATTTCATGTTCAAGTTTAATGTCTCTTTTTGTAATCACTGCCCCCTAGTGGACAGGAGTGTGGAGCGATTCAAAGGCAGAAAAAGAATCTTTGACTGGACTTCTGTAATAAAGTGAAGTGTGAAGGAAGTTGAGCTTTCTTTGAGTCTCTCTGTAGTTTGTAACTGAATACTTGGACTCTTCTTCACTTTAGAGGGAACATGTTCTCCACATTTCTTCAACACATTCTCTACGAGTTCCTCGTCTGATCTAATTAACCCCGTGTTTTAAGATGGGCTGGTGTTTCTGCTCTTGGTGTAAACCCAGACACAGTGATCTTTCTGTCATGTTGTTCATTTGTGTTACTCTTGATAATTCACTCAAATAATGTCTCTATATTCTACAAGTGATTTACTTTTTAAATAACTGACACCATGTCAACACAAAGTTTCACTGCTTCCAATCCGCCTCTTATACGACGGCCATGTTGCATTAAATAACATCAACCACTTCTGTTTATTAAATATCACAGTCTGGATTTTATTAAGGCTGTACATCTCTTTTAAATCTAACTGTTTGTTACTCACCTCATGAAGAGTTGTTTTCATCCTCTCCAGTGAAGAAAATCTCCCTCAGGTGAACCCGGAAGTTGTCCGAAGATAGAAACGTATTAATTATTCGGTCTACTTTCAGATGAGCATCAATCAGCAGCAGTAACGTCCCGCCAGGATAAAGTGGCAGGAAGTGACGTCAGAGAAATATGAAAGGTTTTGTAAAAATAGATGGACCTTATGAAATTAAATAAAAACGCAGAATTAATTTCTCTTTACTACGGAGCCCCTGAAGTCCAAAAAATTAAAAAAACAAAAACAAAAAATTTGTTTGCACAATATATACTTTTTTGTTTTACTTTTTAGGACTTCAGGGGCTCCGCACTTTCCCGTATAAATATATATAAGTTGAAATAATTTCTATTCAAAATATTACATAAATACAATCCTGTAACAACTGATACTAAATGTGTGTTTGTAAATATTTCCTTCCTGTTTTCAAAAGATGAACCTTTTAAAACTAAAAACTATTGAACACCTTCTTTTGCAGTTTTCATGACACTGCGTTTTTGTTTGATTTAGAAAAATACCTTTGAGGAAACATATAAATATAATAAATCCAACAAGAATTGACTTTTTAAAATGAATTTTCAAGTCCAATTCATCAGCAAATAAATATTAATTAGTCTGTTTTTTATGTGGGCAAAATATTAAATTCATAAAACTAAATGGCTGAACAAATAACCCTCCTTTTATAGTTTAAAACTACAGATTTGAAAAAGCCTGAACAGTAAAAGTGGTTTAGTTAATTGATTGATGGATGTTTGTGTTGTACAGTTATAATTATGTTTATGTTTATAGTTGTCCTTATTGTTGATAAAAAGACGTGTAGATGTCTACAACATATTGAACATGTCTGTCCATGCATTTGATGTTCATGACTCTGTAATGGTAATTTCATCCAATACAAAAGAAGTAAAGAAAAGTTGGATTTATCCTTGACTTATTTAGCCTTATTAGTGTTTTTGCTTTTATTATGTTAATATTTGATGTTATAACTTTTGTACATTGAGAGCACAGTTACTGAAGACAAATTCCTCGTGGTGTGTGTCTCAGCATACATGACCAATAAAGCTGATTCTGATTCTGATCTTTGCAATGAAAATGAAATGTTGCTTTAAAAACGAGACAAAAGCTCAGAGATGAACAGAAGCACCAGGCGTCAGGAGGTAGAGAAAAGGAGATAGCTTTACTATAAAGAAGGCGTCGCTAGCAGAAGTTGCAACATCTCATCATACACGCATACATGGTGAATATATTTATGCCATTTTCTGTTGAGTATGTACCTTACAGAAGCTGTTAGCGAGACTTTGACGAGCTGCTCTGATACACATGGTAAAAACAAGAAGATGCTAACATGAGAAGTCATACAAAAAGACAAACAGCATGTGATCAATCACTTTTTTAAAATCTAGTCACAAATCTCGTATGTGCACCGGTGAAATTCTAAGACATTGCAACATTTTGAAAATGAGACACACGAGAAGCTGACAGTTTCTTTTTCTTTTCCTCCATGAAAGGTGAGCTGAGGTGACGCAGACAGTAAAAAGAGACGCTCAGCTCCGTGTGCACCTTCAATTTATCACACACAAAAAGGACAAGAAAAAAAAAACACTGACTTTCAGCAAGTATGCATAATTCTCTTTTCTTTGTTTAATAGCCAGTTTACAATATCTCCCCCCCCCCCCCCCCCCCCTCCCCCCCAGATTTTTTTTTTTTCTTCTTTTTTTCTTCCTGTTTGTCAGCACTGTTTTTCTGTTGTTGTTGTTGTTGTTGTTGAGGTTTCTGTGCTAGGTGCAAGAGTGAACATACTGAGAAACAAATGACGACAGAGAAACAAAACAGCCAGCTGATTCAAACTCAGGATATTGCTTTGAGTTTCTACAGAAGGAGAGAAGGGGAACGCAGGATTTTAGACGAGGGGATTAGAGGGCAGAGAGGATGGGAAAATGGGAGAATAATCTGTGAATCAGAATTTATTTGAATGCGGCCGTATTTTCTGGATGTGTGTTTATGCTACCTCCCATGTCAGGGGCCTTTTTTTTCAGGTTTTGCAGAGTCAGCACTATTTCAAGTGTTCCTGCAAATTGAGACAAAAACTGCAGCTGACCTTTGTCCAAATATGGTCATAGGAAGGAGGGTCACTTACACGTGACCCTTCTGAACTTGAATTGAAATTCCAGGGTTTTTCCTGCTTAGAGAATTCTTTGGCGCCCCCCAAAGAGGTTTTAACCAGCGCCAAAGGAAAATCACGAGCGCCAAAAGAAGAAAAAAAAGACAATTCAAACTGCAAATCAAATCCTCTCTGAATGTTAAAAATATCTATACATCAAACGACTGTTGAACAAGCAGAACATAAACTTAAATACGACGTCTCTGACTTCTAGCAGTCATCTCCCCTCTCATCCATTTACGCATGTGGCTCGCGCTGGATAGCCAGCTGATTACTGCGGTCAAGCCAGCCGCTCCTCGAGTTTACATGGTGAAGTGAGCCGCCTCTAAATCTGAAGTGCCCACGTATTCTGATCTTTATGGTAAATGCTCCGGACTCCAGAGCGAGCAGGAGTAACAGACAGAGAGAGCGATGACGTCAAGTGCTAAATGTCTAGGTCTGACCATAAAACTGACTATGAGATACACGTGTATGAAACGGGAGGAAACAGAATACTGTTCAGGGAATAACTTCGGAGGTCGGGGAGTGACAGTGAGTTACTATGGTTACAGGAACAGTGAGTTACTATCACTATATGAGTTACCATGGTTACAGGGACAGTGAGTTACTTTAGTTACAGGGACTGTTACTATGGTAACCGGGACATGCTGTGTCTGTCTGGAATATGCTCCAATCTGCTTTTTCTTGTCCACAATGAAACTAAAATAATGACATGAATTATATACTGAACTAAAGTCTATATTTACTGTGTCATCCAAAACTTCGGGTCGGCTTCATGAATTTGTAACATATTGACCTGAAATCAACCCAAAACTCACAGGACATGAATGGAAACTCCCACTCTTCCTGTTTACTGATAACAAAAGCCATTCAATTGATTAACTGTGAAAGACACTTTACATCGGAATGTGAAGAACAGGACGTCATAAAAAAAACAATAAGCCTTTAATCCAAGTTAGTGAACCAGACCACTTGGATACGTGTTAAGCGAATCTTAGAATAAACATTCCCAGGAAGACAACCATCTGCCGAGTTAATCAACACGGCAGGGGAGGCCTTTCATGTGATCTGGACTATCTCAAACAGACTTAATAGCTTTAAGACCCGTTGAACGAACTGCCTTAACCAACATAATCCATTTCTGTTATAAAAGAATTTCGGTTCAATCCCTGAATCGGATATATGTATCCATGACATCAAGACTGACACTTTCATGCAAGTTAGATTCCGCTACGATCATCTATGACGAATTTAGATATTGGAAAACTAAATCACATTACCTGATGAACTCTACTTGAATCTTACGTGGAGCACTACTGCCCCCTAGTGGCACGAGCGATGTACCAACCAGTGTTTCAGGACGGAGGAAGTTGATATGTGATTTTGTCCTAGTTATAAACTTAGTATTTCAAAATATGAATTTATACTCTTCATACTATATTAATGTGTTTTGAATGTTGAATGGTATAATGCTGGTTTCATTCCCATACAGGCAGAAATCGTCTAACTGTCTTCAGGTTGGACGTAATGTCTATTTCATTGCATAATTGTTTGAAATGTTTACTGCCGCTGAGAGAAGGACCCCCGGACAACCGCTTGGACCGCTGTGTTTTTCTTCAAACCCACCTCATTGTCGACTCCGACCACACCTGCTACGGCGGTTATAGTGGGCCACCGGTATTTCTGATCCGAAAGAACTCAACAGGAAGTCTTGGTACCATTCGGCGGAGTTCAATTGAACACTACGCATAAGTAAGGAAGCGTTCTGATTATGAGATTGGGTTGTTGAGTCAAGCTTGTGGTATCCGAATCAAAGCCTCAGAGTCAACTTTCATCAAATTTATTATCTCACCATGGCAATTTAAACGAATCAATATTATCATTCAAGTTATATTACTGTCGTAATTATACTGATATTACTTATGCATTTTCTTTAAATTCTTCTGTTCATCATTTTTCTTTATTAAACTTTCATATAAACTTTCAGTACTTTGTCTGTGTAATTTTATGGTTTTTACTGCTTGAGAATTCATCCCAATGATATGAGACAGATTTATAGATTCATTAATTACTCCAAGTAATATTAGTTTCCTTACTTAACAAGGATGGTGCCCCGAGTTATATATATATATATAAATACTAAAAGTAGTTCCGTTACAAATTAAATCATGAGGAATTAACTTTTCCTCGATGGGACCTGGAGCCTGATGAACATCTGAAAACAAACGACTCAAGAGGACGAAAACATAAACATCAGAAAATAACACCAACTTCATGTTTGAGTCAAATTAAGTTTAATTTCAAAGAAGAAGAAGATTAAAATCACAGCCTTAATAAAATCCAGACTTTGATATTTAATAAACAGAAGTGGTTGATGTTATTTAATGCAACATGGCCGTCGTATAAGAGGCGGATTGGAAGCAGTGAAACTTTGTGTTGACATGGTGTCAGTTATTTAAAAAGTAAATCACTTGTAGAATATAGAGACATTATTTGAGTGAATTATCAAGAGTAACACACATGAACAACATGACAGAAAGATCACTGTGTCTGGGTTTACACCAAGAGCAGAAACACCAGCCCATCTTAAAACACGGGGTTAATTAGATCAGACGAGGAACTCGTAGAGAATGTGTTGAAGAAATGTGGAGAACATGTTCCCTCTAAAGTGAAGAAGAGTCCAAGTATTCAGTTACAAACTACAGAGAGACTCAAAGAAAGCTCAACTTCCTTCACACTTCACTTTATTACAGAAGTTCAGTCAAAGATTCTTTTTCTGCCTTTGAATCGCTCCACACTCCTGTCCACTAGGGGGCAGTGATTACAAAAAGAGACATTAAACTTGAACATGAAATATAAAAACATAAGAACAAATAAAAGAGCTGGCATCATCTATCTTTCTTTGTGTTTCCTGACACAGAAATAATCTCTTCAGATCGATCAGTCTGGGAGAAAACTGTGGAAACAGTGACACCTGCTGGCAGAAAGCAGTGATAGCAGCAACAGAACCTAAACATGAATTATTATTCAAATAAAACCCTCCACAGATTGAATTTATTTCTATTTAAAATCCTGAGATAATAAAAACAGAAGGTTCAAACATCAAAGTGTAATAAACATCAGAAGTTAAAAATAAAGATAGTTTGATAACGTGTCCGTTGTTACCCTGACATGATGAATGAATATCAATGATTGAGTCTGCATGTTATTCAGCTCTTTTTATATCATCTCATATTACATCAAATATTCAGGTGCTGACTCTGCACCTGGATCCAGACATCCTGTTTGTAGTTCTTTTAAAAACTCAGTGAAGCCTCCTCTTTGTTTTGATCCAACAAAGAGACGACTGATTTATTATCAGACGACCAACGACTCGTGGTTAAAAGCAGAACTTCACACTTTAACTTGCACAGCTGGAATCAACTTCTACTGTTATCTGTGAATATGAGTCAATGAATAACCTGCACCACTACACATGTCCACAGGGTGGCGCTGCAACAGAAACATTTATATACAAATCAAAGAGTTCATCTTCGGTCGCTGAGTCATGAAGCAGTTTAAATTCAGAATATGAGAATAGAAAAATGTCCGAGGTCATGGTCCTGTGTGTGACGGTGGAGCTGATCTCAGAGCAGCTCAGACTGCAGCACAGAGAGTCATCTGCGCTGTGATTGGTCCGTCAGTCTCCCAGTAACACAGCCCAGTTAAAGACTCACCAACACACCAGCTGCTGCTTCCAGCTCTGTGATCAGCAGGATCCTCTCTTTAATGACTCACCACCTGTTGATATAAAAAAACATAAATGAGAGATTACACTCTGAGAGAGACTTCATGATTATTCTTTATATTATTCATGATAAACACAGACGGGGCTGGCTCCAAGCTATATACCAGAGCTGCTGACACCATATGAGCCAGCCCGCAGTCTTAGATCCTCAGGTGGGGGCCTCCTGGTCGTTCCAAAGTCGAGATTTAAAACTAAAGGTGACCAGGCCTTTTCAGTCAGGGCCCCTCGACTTTGGAACGACCTCCCTGAGGAGATAAGACTCGCAGACTCCCTCAATTCTTTTAAATCCCTTCTTAAAACATACTTTTACAGACTTGCTTTTATGTGAGGTCGTCTTCTTAATGTCTTTTCTTACTGGTTTTACTATTTTTATTTTATTTTCTTCTTTCTTTTCTGTGTTTGGTTTAGTTTGTTCTTGTTCTTGTTGTTTTTGTTTTTGCTGTTTGTCAAAGCACTTTGTAAACCTGTGTTTTTAAAAGGTGCTATATAAATAAAGTTATTATTATTATTCTGATCATATAATATCATCGTTATTCTGATTATCAGTGATACAGAACATTGAGTTGAGTGACGTGTTTACCGAGAGTCCTTGAAGGCATCATCATGTCAGAGACAGTTGAGTGATGTGTTGAACCGGTGACCCTCCGATTCCCAACCCAAGTCCCTTCAGACTGAGCTACTGCCGCTCAACAAGCAGCCTAATGCCAGAGTTAGAGTTAATGGAGGAATGTAAATGTATTTTTAAGATCTCAAAAGGTACCAGACGAGGGGATCCATTGTCACCATTGATGTTCGTACTATCTATTGAACCGCTGGCAGAATATATTAAGGTAGAACAAAAGATAAAAGGCATATCCAGTGTTTCCCCTACCATTATATTAGGGGGGCGTCATTTCAGGGTACACATTAAATATAAATAAGTCTGAGGGAATGCTAATGGGCTGTACAATCGGGGATGAAATCAAACAGAAATAAGCATTTCATTGGGATGTCGAGAGGATAAATTACTTTTTTTCCCCCAATTAAGATGCTAGAAATGAGAAAGAGATTAATGAGCATTATTGTAATGCTGATGTTCTGAGTTTTAACTCCACTTCCACAGAAGTTACGAGAACGTGCACGAGCCTGCTGGTTAAGAACATCGGTAGGTAATCAGTGTTGATAAATCCCATGTTCTTAACCAGCAGGCTCGCACACGTTCGGGGACATTTACATTCAGAAACGCCTCCAATTAACCATTTATGGTAACAACACACCTCTTTAAAAACCACCTGAATATATTTACCTCGCCGGAATAATGACTACGAGAGCAAAGAAAAGGAGCTTCATAACAACAGGAATGGAAGTGGAAGAAGTTGAATAAAAAAGGGTAATAAATAAAGAGATAAATAAATGTTGGGCCTCAGCCATGTGCATGGGACAAGCGACTCAGGCCTGTATCACAGTTCTCAAGCCTGACTAGAGTATTTTGGAGGGAACTGAACAAAGGGGTCTTAGCCCAGCAAACCCCCAACAGAAACCAACAAATAGGTGTGAAAAGTGGGGGGGTGTTTGAATTCTCTATCCGCATTGGAGGAGGCCTGAGGTAAACCCACAGGCAGCTCCAGTCTTTAAAAGCAATCACCAGGCATTGCTTCCTTCTCTTCAAGTGTGGTCTGCCGACACCAGAGGATACCCTCTCCATATGATGGACTCCAGCATTCGAGACGAAGCCTTTCCTCCTCTTGACTTACATAGGTTAAACTCCAGAGCTGAGGTTGCTCAGTATAGGTAGCTCTTCACATGCTGAATTCAAGCATCAGAGGATTCAGCTGACTACTTCCACTGCATATTTCTAGGAGTTTTGGGCGCAATCAGATGCTATCAGGTTCGAGCAAAAAGAAGAGTTTCTTTCCTTTGATTTTTCGTAAGACGTCATTGAACGCAACTGGACAGGAGCGCTGAAGGAAGCCCACTGATCCCTGAATCCACAAGGACACATAAAGAACTCGGCTCCTGCAACCAGAAGACCCTATAGAGCAGCGCTCTGGGCAAAGATCTGAATCCCGCTACCCTCCTCATACATCTGCCACGAAGGAAACCTGCCTGAATCTGTTGATTTAACATTCAACAGAGTGACGATCTAACCAACTTTGCAACGATCACCAGGAGTTACCCCAAGTAAGAGCTTTGGTCTGGGCAGAAATAGTTTCAGAAATAGTTATGTTTCTTTTATAACCACTGATAATTATGCATCATTGTTGACGACACGTCACATTCTGTATATTATCTGTTGTGAGCTACTGCATTTGTTTTATTGTAATGAACTGCTGTGTTCCTCTATGTGTTTAATGCTATGCTGACGTCATGCTATGCTGATGTCACCATGTGACGAAGCCACATGGTGCATTGTCTCTCTCCACCATCTTGTGTTCTCTCTCTCTCTCTCTCTCTCTCTCTCTCTCTCTCTCTCTCTCTCTCTCTCTCACTCACTCACTCACACACATCTACATACATACTCATCTGCACACACACATATTTACACCTCATCCACAAGCCTTTGCTTGATAATGTTTGTTGCTTAGATTAGTTTATAATAGTTATTTGTTTAATTAAGTTCATTGATTTTGGGTTGATGTTGCTTTGTTTAAATAAATTCTGTTATAATTTAAGAGAGCAGTTGTTTGTGGTTACTGGTGTATTTGCATTGTGATATAAGCTGGGTGCGAAGGCTTTGTGTACGGATTTCACGCCTTCAATTTATTAAATATAGTTATTCATTATTAATAATATTAGTAATTAAATAACTAATTTCAGACTGATTTGAGTGATATTTTGGTTATATTTACCTGATTACAGGTTGGTGCCCCAAAACGAGATTAAACATAGTTTAATGATATTTTATTTATATTATTAATAATTAAGTATAATTATTAAAGAATATAACCAAAGTTGACTTGATACAACCCCAACATAAATAAAGAGATAAAATAAGGTTAGTAACTCTCGCGCTAAGTGACCCAGATAAATGATTAGTCGAAGTTACTAACAAAAGAACAAATGCTGCATGAGAGAAGGTGACAGGTCAGAGGAGAAAATCTGTTTCAAACCACACAGAATCACTTATTTTGTGTTTTGAATTAAAAAAACTGGGAACATGCATCTAGGTTGAGATGGATTCTGGCATGCTGTGACACTCGTGGTGCTTTTTATTTGTAGTTTTAATGTTCTACCTCTAGATTCTGTGTGTAAGCATGCTCAGAGCTGTACTTATGTTTACTCACATTTCTAAGTAAAAGAACAAGTTGATCAATTCCACTCTTTGTGTGGAAATGTTCTTACTCATTACGCACAGATCCGTGCTCACACACTGTTGATAGATGAGCCCCCTGGACTTTTCTCTTCTCTGGAACCTTTCTTCTAGGTGTATTGTTTTTTTTCAGCACTTTTGTAGTAATTTGTTTGTATATTTAGTCACTTTTAACTTCTCATCTGCCTTGGTATGATGTTTACATTTTGATGATTAACTTTCTTTGTTTAAATGTGTAACCTTTTTACTAAACCATGTGACTACTACTGATCATGTGACTGGCTGTAAAGCGTTAAAGGAAGTAGCTTGGCTGCCATTTTGTACCTGCCCTGATGAAGGCCTGTATGGCTGAAACATGTTGGCATGTTTTTATGAATCTGTAGCCCTGATGAATTAAAGGCTTTTTATGCTGAACCCTCTGAGTGCCTCAGACTTCTTCAAAAACTTCTAAGTTGGATCCCCGCATGGAAGAGCACCAGAGGAACTAATTACCAAAATAATTTACAACACCCATGCAGCACTCCATGCATCTGCTTTTTGACTGGAAATATTGTATTTTCAAATTCCAAAACATTTCAAGGTTTTTAATGACTGTACGAATCCTGAACTGTGTTTAGTGAAACCCTGTAGAGACCAGGATGGACAAAAACCCAACCATGTACTCACTCCAGAGTCTCCAGTCTGTACTCTGGATTCTCCTGAAGGTCACTCAGCAGCTTCACTCCTGAATCCTGCAGATTGTTGTAGTTCAGGTACAGATCTCTCAGATGGGAGGGGTTGGACTTCAGAGCTGAGGCCAGAGAAGAACAGCTGATCTCTGACAAACTGCAGTCACTCAATCTGAATAAAGAATAAAAGATGTGAATAAAAAGAATGATCAATCAGATGATAACATAACAACATAACTAGGTCCAATAAGTGAGTGTGTCCCTAAAATAAGTAGAGAGACTTTGTCATTCTGTTATTGTGGATCATTCAAATGTCAGCTTTCTACAGACATCATCCAAACATTCATACAGCTGTTCATGTCAATAAAGACACCAACATGTTACTGACCTCAGTCAAGATTACACAACCAATACTCTACTGAGCTTTACACACCTGTGTGTGTCTCTGTGTGAGTGTGTGTCTCTGTGTGTGTGTCTCTATCTGTGTGTGTGTGTGTCTGTGTGTGTGTCTTCAGCTTTGAATATTTAATAAAAATCAGAAACTTTAAAAACTTAAAGAGCTCCATTTAAACTATTTCAGTAAAAATCAGATTTTTTTATGATGCAGATTCAAACAAGAAAATAAACATGAACAGCATTCAATCTAAAACTTCATGGACGTCAGAAACATGTGAACATGAAAATGTTTCAGCTGATAATCAAACACATGAGATGTAAAACACAAACAGAGAAGAAGAGAACTGACCTCAGAGTCTCCAGTCTACAGTTTGGACTCTGCAGTCCCTCACTCAGCAGCTTCACTCCTGAATCCTGCAGCTTGTTGTAGCTCAGGTCCAGCTCTCTCAGATGGGAGGGGTTGGACTTCAGAGCTGAGGCCACGACTTCAAAGTGAGTCTTTGACAGTCCACAGTTATAAAACCTGTCATGACATTAATGGTACATAATATGTTATTTAAAGGAATTTCTTAATATTTTGACAAATTCTGTTTAATCACATCAGAGGTTCAGCTGATCTGAACTCACTTTAGTTAACAAACATTTCCATCACTTGTAAACGTGTGTGTGTGTGTGTGTGTGTGTGTGTGTGTGTGTGTGTGTGTGTGTGTGTCTGACTGCTCCTGGCCCCCGTGATGGAATTGAAAAGTGGAGCGTGCATTTAGTGTGAACTATATCATCAGTGTGTATAACACAGTGCAGTTTAACAGAGTCTGTGTTGAGATGTTCACAGACTACAGCAGGCTGTGAGATGACGTCGCTATCATTTTAAGTTAGCTGCAGACACGTGAACGGAAAAAGTGACCAGATCACGTTTGTTCCCAACACACGGCCGTATGGATCAAGGATCCACTGTGTTCTGATGCACTAAAAGTAAAACTGTGCACTCCGTGGCTGGAGTCTGTGTGTGTGTGTGTGTGTGTGTGTGTGTGTGTGTGTGTGTGTGTGTGTGTGTGTGTGTGTGTGTGTGTGTCTTAGCAATGCTCCGTCATGAAGACAGCAGAGAGAGGAGCAGGGAAAAGTAGCTGCAGCTACATCAAATGTGTTTAATACTTGTAGCCTAGTTTTAAATAAAGTATAGCATAGTTATACATGAATGATGGTTAAAACATTTACCCGAGGCTGGAACGAGTTTTCATTGTAGCCATGTAGGCTAACTCATTTAGCTGCAATCTGCTCATAGAGTCAGAGCAGAACAAACAGCAGACAGGGGACTCAATTTATGTTGTTTGTTGTCACAAATTGATGGCTTAAGAATCAGGCTGTGTTAACTTGTCACTGTGTAGCTTTATTCTGAACTCACACACTGCACGTGTTGAAAGATCAGAAAGAGTTTTGCAATTGTTGAATTTTTATTATCATTTAATTCTTTCATCATTTAATACATAGGTGATAAAGTCATAACCTTTTTCTGCTTTCAACATTTCCTGTTAAACTTACACACACTCGAAGTGCCTACACTGCTGTGAGGTCAAGATAAGTGTGCCATACATTGAAGCAAAACCACATCGGAGCTCGTAGGCGTATAGCGTTTCTGAGTATCTGCTCGGTTCACGGTCTTCGAGCTGAAACCACATATGAACTTGGTATTACCGATATCCTGAACTTGGCATGACCTGTGGATGTATCACGTTTCTGTGAACATGCATTGTTGAGGTGTTACAGGATCTTGAAAAAAGAGAGACTTTTTGTCTATAAAAACGCTGTAGAAAATCTGATCAAGGTTCTTTTTTGCTTTGCTAAACGAATCCATGTCACTCTGACTTTTGAAATCCCATTTTGGGACTTAGTCTCTGAGCCAAGATCTTTTAAAACCTCAAGTGTCTACACTCACAGGTTTAGACTTTGGTCTTTGAGTTTTGTTTTTCTTTTCCATGTTTTATATTTTTCTTTTACTCTTTTGTATTTGCATTTGGAATATCATTTGAAATGTTTTTATAAATTTTCAAAAACTTTTTGAAATCATTTTCTGACTGAAATCATTTACACCACAAAGACTGGAAGTTCCCCTTAAGCACCCCGTGTACCTCGGAAGGTAAGTAGTGAGCAGTCACACCACGGCACACTTGTCTTACTGATTTATATTACACACTTCATACACACCTAACATCCTAGTGAGGGGAGTTCACAGTTATTCCCTCTCTGGGGGGTAATCTAGAGTCCTATACCAGGGGTTATCCTTGAATCTAATTATTCTAGAAATGAATGTTAGGCAGATAATCCTGGAGCTGTGATTTTAACTTGTTCATCTGTCCTCCAAAGGGTGTTAGAGGAGTAATTTTACATAGCTCCTTCCACTAGGAAAGAGTAGACTAGCAGGTTGGTAGGGAGTGAGCTCTCATTTAGTTCAATAATTAGTTAACTAATGTGTGGTGAGCTTCCATTAGCTACAGTAAAGTTATTCACCCCTTTTTGCATGTTCAGGACATGCTACACACGTAACAACAATGCACTCTATCAGGTACGGTGGCTGAGGAGGATCACAGTGCAAAGTCGCACTTCACAATAACGCTTCTAGCGCTATAACGATACATTACACAAATCACTCTGTTACGTTACTTTTATTAACAACAAACAACATAAATTGAGTCCCCAGTCTGCTGACACGACTTCCTTTAAAAAAAATAAAGGTGAGCATAATACTTTTAATTTTCCATGGAACATAATACCTTACTAACACAATTAAATGTACTGGAACAAATGTGTGTAAAACAAAAACAAAATGTATTATTTTGTCCGGTTTACTTTTTTATCCACCCGGCCACCTTCTGTCTGTAACGTGATGTAAGGTATTACTGTTGGTAACTTCAGTAATCATGTCACTTTTACTAAACAGTTATCTGGTTAATGGTGTTACTTTAAGTTCTTCTACTGTCAGTGTTGCTCCCCCGACCTGGCCTAGTGGTGCCAGAGAAGAAGTTTCTGGATGTAAATACAAAGAAGCAACACAGTTTAGCTGTGTTCAGCTCGGCTGCAGGATTTATTCTGCAGAACTTGCCTCTCTTTGGGGTATTATGCTCCTCACAAGCGCTATGCGCCCTCTAGTGACCTGATTGAGGATTGCAATAGTAACAAGTTCAGTGCACTGGAATTCTGCTCTAAACAGATATTTTAGACACATAAACATAAAAAGATATATTGGGGTCTATTTTTAACTCACTACATTTGTTCTGACTGTCCCAATGACTTTTAACACAGTTTTCAAATCTTGTAATGCATTTGTAACTTTTTGATAACCTTTGTTTTTAGCTTTAGACGATCCACATTTTAATGAATTATATACACGTTTTTTTAACCCTTTACATTAGCATAAAGTGAGGACAGAAAAACTAATCAAATGTCCCTTTCCACACAACTCGTCAGACTTGAATCTCGTGACGTTGGCTCGAGTCCATGAAGGAGGAAAACAAAAATGTCCGAGCGGTTTAAATCAAGACAAAGAAAAATATTCTTGATTTACTTAATAGACCGTGTGCAGGAGTTAACCTTTAACTCAGCATTCAACATTATCCCAGTCTTTGGTTAATGGGGTTGTAATTAGGGCTGCCGCGGTGATCCAAGGTGGCTCAATAGCGTGGTGTGAGGTAATATCATACTGTACAGGTTTTAAAACCAACTGTCATGATTATAACTGTTTCAGCTGTGTGCGTGTGTGTGTGTGTGTGTGTGTGTGTGTGTGTGTGTGTGTGTGTGCGTTTGTCTCTGTCTCTGATTGTCACTGCGTTGTTGTTAAGAAAACAATAAAATAAGTTTGAATAAATTATAGACTTCAAACTTTCCTTTTTGATAAATCTTATAGTTAGGGCTGACGCTGGTGTAGACCAGATCCTAGTTCTGCTGCTATAGACTTAGACTACCAGGAGAACTGTAACCTGGAGCTCTCTCTCTCTATCTCTTTCTCTCTCTCCCTCTCTCTCTCTCTCTCTGTCTCCCTCTCTCTCTCTCTCTCTCTGAGTGGATGGTGAGTGAGTGGATTGTGAGTGGCAGCGTGAGCTTCGTCGTGAGTTTCAAACTTTTGAATGTTTGTGTGTTATTTTTCTTTCTTTGGTTAACATAGTTTGTGTTTAGTAGTTTGTTGTTGTTTAGTTGTTTGTTTACCAGCTCGGCTGGGCAGCATGCCCGTCGTAGACATGGAGCAGGACTTTGAGAAGCTGACACGCCGACATGCAGTGAAGTTGGTGCCGGCTGTCAGCTGCTCGGTGGAGGAGGCTAGTTTAGCGGTTGGAGAGGTGGTGGGTTACGGCAGCGTGAGGTCTGCCTCCCGCATGAACGGGGCCATTGTTATTTTTTTAGATAGCACGGCTAAAGTGAACGATGTGGTCGAACAAGGGGTCGTCATTAAGGACACTTTCACCTCTGTTCTCCCCCTGATCAACCCGGCTAAAAGAGTCACCATCTCTAACGCCCCCCCGTTCATTAAAAATGAAATGTTAGTTAAAGAGCTGTGCCGGTATGGGCAGGTAGTGTCCCAGGTGAAGATGGTGTCTCTGGGATGCAGGTCCCCCCTGCTCAAACACGTTGTTTGTCACAGAAGACAAGTTTTCATGGTCATGAAAAACAACTCGGATGATCTTAATTTGTCTTTTAATTTCAAAGTCGATGGTTTTAATTACATGGTGTTCGCAACATCAGCGACCATGAAGTGCTTTGGGTGTGGTGCAGAGGGACATTTAATCCGCTCATGCCCGGAAAAAAATTTTCATGTGCGGGGATATACTCAGGCAGCACCGGCTGCTGAGGTCACGGCGGCTGCTGTGACTCCCGGGCCGGCTGCGGCTGCAGACGCGGTGCCGGTCGATGCTGCCGCCGCGGAGCTCGGCGGAGCTGTCGCGGTGCTCGGCGGAGCTGAGGCCGCTGTAGCGGGTCCTAGCGGAGCTCTTTCAGACAGAGCTGCTGCTGGGCCTCAGAAAAGTAAAATGTCTGATGTAGAAGAGCTGTCAGTGGTCAGTGATGAGGGCCAGGTAAAGAACAGGAAACAGGGAGACAAAGAAAAGGAGATAACTGAATGTGATTCAAGTGAGAAAGAAAAAAGTTTGATCAGTGAAAGTCAGGAGGTAAGTCAGGAAAGTAATAATAGTGTATGTGTTGATTATGTTGAAGATGAGGATATGTCTGATGAAGAGTCATTAAAGATTTCTCAGAAAAGGAAGAGTGAAAGCTTTCAGGGCAGTACTAAAGCAGTGAAGAAGGACAGAAAGACAGGAGCAGGAAGAGCAGAGAGTGACAGTGAGCTCATGTCCACACAAGAAGAAGGACCAGTCACTTATACCTCAGCTCACATTAAAAAGTTTCTACAGGACACCAAGGGCCTCAGGCTGCTCAATTTAGAGGATTTCTTTCCAGACCTGAAGTGTTTTGTAAGTTCAGCTCGGCCTTTAACTTGGCGCTCCAGTGCTTTTGGGGACGACGGCCTCACAGGTCAAGAGATCTGTCGTCTCAAAAAACTGATCGGGAAAGCGAAAACACAAATCAACGATGATGATGTTTAGACTGTGTCTCATCTCTTTCCTCTTGTTGTGTTTTTATCTTGTTTCTTTTTTAAACTCCTATCTCTCAATGTGTGAATTTAAAATTGGCACCTTAAATTTAAATGGAGCGAGAGATGATGCAAAAAGAGCTGCACTATTTCAACTGATGGAGTTCAAAAAGTTAGATATTTTAATGTTTCAGGAGTCACACAGTGACTCTAAGAACGAGAGTCAGTGGAGGAAGGAGTGGCCTGGGGAGGTGATCCTCAGCCATAAGTCCACCTGTAGTGGAGGAGTTGGTTTTATGTTTTCTAGAGGCTTTCTGCCTGCTTCGTGTGAAGTAGAGGAGGTCATTGAAGGCTGTTTATTGAAAATTAGAGTGCAGTATGAAAATGTAAAGATGACTCTGATTAATGTGTACGTCCCATGTCACGCTGTGGACAGGTTGGGTGTGTTGAGTGTTTTGTGTGACACTGTTAAAAAGTGCAACACAGGGGAGTATTTATTCTTGGGGGGGGATTTTAACTGTACAGCAAACCCAGGTTTAGATAGAAACCACCAAGAGCCTCACAGCGCCTCCTCACACAGACTCAGACAGTTTTTAGAAACACACGAGCTGCTGGATGTGTGGAGGAGTTTACACCACACACACAGACAGTACACATGGAGTCATTCTAAAGACAATATTTTATCTCTGGCCAGGTTGGATCGCTTTTATTGTTTTAAACACAACATGAATGTTTTTAAAGAGTGTCTTATTGTCCCTGTAGGCTTCACTGATCACTGTCTCGTTTATTGTTCTGTTTTTATTAAGAATGTCAGACTTCAGAGTGCGTATTGGCATTTTAACACCACACTGCTGCACGATAAAGCTTTTAAGTCTGCACTGGAGTACTTTTGGGTCACTCACAGACAGCTTAAGTCTGATTTTAAAACCATTCAGCAGTGGTGGGACTTTGGAAAAAGTCAGATTAAACAGTTGTGTCAGCAGTACACTCGCAATGTCACCAGGGACATTAGCAGATCTTTGAGAGATCTAGAGATTGAAGTGGTAGAACTACAGGGTTTAGTTGATGCCACAGGAAATCAGGGACATTTAGCTTCCCTAAAATCTAAAAAGTCGGCTTTAGCCAACCTGCTGGGCGTTAAAGCACAGGGGGCTCTGGTCAGGTCTCGGTTCCTGGATGTCACCCAGATGGATGCTCCGTCTCAGTTCTTTTTTGGTCTGGAGAAGAAAAGTGGACAGAAGAAGATCTTTCACTCTGTACGATCAAACAGTGGACAATCGATCTCAGATTCTGCTGGGATCAGAAAACATGCAGCTGGTTTTTATAAGGATCTGTACACGAGTGAGTTCGTTGATCGTCCAGAGGTGTGTGAGTCTTTCTACACTGGTCTTCCTCAAGTCAGCGCTGAAAACAACACAGAGCTTGAGGCCCAGCTGTCTCTGTCTGAACTCTACTCTGCTGTCATGAGTCTGCAGAATGGAAAAGCTCCAGGTATTGATGGCCTTCCTGTTGACTTTTATAAAGTATTTTGGAGTGTGCTGGGAGAGGATCTCCTGGAGGTTTTAAGAGACAGTTTGGAGAGGGGTCGTCTGCCTCTGAGCTGCAGGAGAGCAGTCATCACTCTGCTGCCAAAGAAAGGCGACCTTCAGGATCTAAAGAACTGGAGACCAGTGTCATTACTTTGCACAGACTACAAAATCCTGTCTAAGGTCCTGGCATCCAGACTAAGGCAGGTGATGGGGTCAATCATCCACACAGACCAGACCTACTGTGTGCCCGGCAGGCTCATCAGTGATAACATCACTCTTATTCGGCATGTTTTGGAAGTCTCTGGTTCATTGGTTGTAGACACTGGTCTGATTTCACTAGACCAGGAAAAGGCTTTTGATCGGGTTGAACACCAGTATCTATGGCGGACTCTAACCACCTTTGGGTTCAACCCATGTTTCTTAGCTAAGATCCAGGTTTTGTACCGTGACATTGCGAGTGTGCTAAAGATCAACGGAGGCCTGAGTGCTCCTTTTAGTGTACAGAGGGGGGTGAGGCAGGGCTGCTCATTATCTGGGATGTTATATTCCTTAGCCATCGAACCCCTGCTTCACAGACTGAGGTCAGGTCTCTCTGGTGTTCGTTTTCCTGCCTCAGAAGTCAGTTTTAAATTGTCAGCATATGCTGATGACGTCATTATTTTTGTTAATCAGCAGAGAGATATCGATGTTTTAAAAGAAACTGTGATTTTGTTTGGGTCGATATCTTCTGCCAAAGTGAACTGGCTGAAAAGTGAAGCAGTGATGGTGGGAGAGAAGCTGAGGGGTCGGCTCAGTCTGCCTGGAGGCCTCTTTTGGAAGTCAGGAGGTTTTAAATATTTGGGAGTGTTTTTGGGGAATGAAACTTTTGTCAGTAAAAACTGGGAGGGTGTTTTAGAAAAAGTAAAAGGACGTCTTGATAAATGGAGGTGGCTGTTGCCAAAGATGTCTTTTAAAGGTCGTGTACTTGTGGCCAATAATCTTGTTTCCTCTGCCCTGTGGCACAGACTGACCTGTATCGACCCTCCGTCCTCTCTCCTGTGTAACATTCAAAGAGTGTTAGTTGATTTCTTTTGGGACAGGTTACACTGGATTCCTCAGAGTGTGCTCTTCCTCCCTAAAGAGGAAGGAGGACATGGACTAGTTCACCTGGCCAGCAGGGGGCCTACTCTCCGCCTGCAGTTCCTCCAGAGACTACTCACTGGGCCTGCAGACCTGGTCTGGAGACCGCTGGCCTGCTGTCTTCTACAGCGGTTTGGAGAACTGGGGCTGAGCTCGTCTCTGTTTTTAATGGATTTACAGCAAGTGAACATTTCCTCTGTCACTGGATTTTATCAAAGTGTTTTTAACGTGTGGAGTCTGGTGAACAGGCAGAGACAGGGACACTCCCACTCTTTGTACTGGCTGCTTAAAGAGCCGGTACTGTTTGGAGGTCGTTTTCATCTTCCTGACTGGGCTGGACCGAGCCTGTCCGGAAAGTTCTGCAGTGCCAGGATTTCCACTCTGGAGCAGGTGGTGGAGCTGACGGGACCTCAGCTGGACTGTCCTGCTGGTCTGGCTGCTCGTCTGGGGGTGAGGTCGACCAGAGTCGTTGATCGGTTGCTGAAGCACTGGAGACATCAGCTGACAGGACAAGAGATGTCTCTGATGTCGGACTATGGGGACGGTTCTCTGCTGCCTGACCAAACTGACCTGTTTCCTGAGTTCACTCTGTCTGCAGACCTGAAGGACTGTTCTGGTCCTCTACTGGCCAACGCTGCAGGCTGCTCTTTTAGTGACGCTGCAGGAAAGACTCTTTACAAACTGATTGTTAAGACTTTGAATAAAAAGACACTGAACGCACGCAGTGACACCCCCTGGAGGACTTATTTGGGGCTAGCTCCTGAGTTTAGACCCTCCTGGGAGTCTTTGTACAAACCCCCCTTGTGTAAGAGACATGCAGACCTCCAGTGGAGAATCCTGCATGGAATCATTGCTGTGAACTCTTTTATCTCTGTTCTTAATGTGAATGTTGTTGATCAGTGTCCTTTCTGTGTGCACAGGGAGACGGTGTTTCACTGTTTTTTACAGTGCAGTCGGCTGAAACCTCTGTTTGACCTGCTTAGTTTTTTACTAAGCAGGTTTTTATTTGTGGTTTTAAATACACTCGACAACACAAACACAAATGCCAGCTGATAAACTTTGTTCTTGGTCAGGCTAAGATGGCCGTGTACGTGAGTAGGAGGAGGAAGGTGGAGGAGCCAGACGATGTTGTTGATGTGAAGCTGTTGTTTGTACAAATGTTAAAATCCAGGGTGTCTTTGGACTTCAGCTTCTACAGAGCAAATCAGGATCTGGAGACTTTCCAGTCAGTGTGGACTCATGACAGTGTGCTGTGCTCTGTAGAGCACGATCAGTTAGTTCATGGACATGTGCTGATGTAACATCTGTTTATTTTGTGAATGTCATCTGTGAATTTTAGGAATGTATATTATTGTTGAACAGTAAGAAGACTGAAAAATAAAGGTCTGTTTAAAAATCTAAAAAAATCTTTCTCTCTCTCCCTCTCTCTCTCCCTCCCTCTCTCTCTCTCCCTAACTTTCTCTCTCTCTCTCTCTCTCTCTCCCTGTTTTTCTCTCTCTTTCCCTCTTTCTCTCTCTCTCTTTCTCTCCCTCTCTCTCTCCCTCTCCCTCTCTCTCTCTCTCTGTCTCTCTCATTATTAAACAAGAGTAAAGTCTTTGACCTGCTTTTTGTAAAGCGTCTTGAGATGACACTCGTTATGAATCTTCATTTTTGCGGTTACCGTGACAGCCCTAGTTGTAATGATAATAATATTTATTGTAACAATAATCACTATTGTTATTACTGACACTAATAGGATGATAAAAGAAAAATAGTAAACGTAGGGATTATTATGAAACAAATGACCTATGACCTTGAAGTTGGTAAACACTAGATCTAAAAAAAGACATATTTCACTCACAGCATTTAAAGCAGCTCAAGAGAACTTATAACAAAATACAAGTGACTGAAGAGTTTGTTAATATTTCAGATAAACACTGTTTTCAAAAACCTAGATATTGTATAGTATATATTTGAAGAACTAAACGACTTATTTTTACTCATATTTAATCACATCTGGACTTACTCTGCCTTCCTGCAGTTCCTCACAGCTGGAATCAGTCTCAGTCGTCCCTGGTCTGATGTCTTGTACTTCTTCAGGTCCAACTCATCCAGAACCTCCTCTGACATCTGCAGCATGTAGCCCAGAGCAGAGCAGTGGATCACAGAGAGTTCCTCCTCTGATCTGTTCCCTGACTTCAGGAACTCTTGGATCTCCTGATGGACTGAGAGGTCGTTCATCTCCGTCAGACAGTGGAAGATGTTGATGCTTCTGTCAGGAGAGATATCTTTACTGTTCATCTTCTTCAGGTTCTTGATGACTCTCTGGATCATTTTCTGACTGTTGTCTCTCCGACCCAGCAGGACTCCTAAGAGTCTCTGGTTGGACTTCAGAGAGAGGCCATGAAGGAAGCGAACAAACAGGTCCAGGTGACCATTTTTACTTTTTAGGGATTTCTCCATGGCACTCCTCAGGAAGTCATCCAGGGATAAGTCATCACTTTTAGGAGTTTAAAAAATGATCCTGATGTATTTAAGAAAAGCCTTCACTACACCTCTCTTCCTGTTTGTCAAACAGTGGAACTTGTAGACTGCAGCCAGGAACTCCTGAACGCTCAGATGAACAAAGCAGTAGACTGTTTTCTGGAAGATCACACACTCTGTTTTGAAGATCTCTGTACAAACTCCTGAGTACACAGAGGCCTCTGTGACATCCAGACCACAACACTCCAGGTCTTCTTGGTAGAACATGATGTTTCCTTTCTCCAGATGTTCAAACGCCAGCCTCCCCAGCTTCAGAAGAACTTCCCTGTCAGCCTCCACCAGCTCATGTGGACTCATCTGAAGTCCCTCATCATACTTGTTCTTCTTCCTCTTTGTCTGAACCAGCAGGAAGTGTGAGTACATGTCAGCCAGGGTCTTGGGCAGCTCTCCTCTCTGCTCTGTGCTCATCATGTGCTCCAGAACTGTGGCAGTGATCCAGCAGAAGACCGGGATCAGACACATGATGTGGAGGCTCCTGGATGTCTTGATGTGTGAGATGATTCTGCTGGACAGATCTTCATCATCACTGAACCTCTTCCTGAAGTACTCCTCCTTCTGGGCGTCAGTGAAGCCTCGTACTTCTGTTAGCCTGTCAACACATGCAGGAGGGATCTGATTGGCTGCTGCAGGTCGAGAAGTTATCCAGATGAGAGCTGAGGGGAGCAGATTCCCCTTGATGAGGTTTGTCAACAGTGTGTTTAACGATGATTTCTTTGTGACATCAGACACAACCTTCCTGTTTTTGAAGTCCAACGACGGTCTGCTTTCATCCAGGCCGTCAAAGATGAACAACAGTTTACAGACAGCGAGCGTCTCTGCTGTGACCTTCTGTAATGTTGGATGGAAAACACGGAGCAGCTCAAGAAGACTGTACTCCTTATCTCTGATCAAGTTCAGCTCCCTGAATGAAAGCAGGATCACCAGACTGAGGTCTTGGTTCTCTGAGCCGTCTGCCCAGTCCAGAGTGAACTTCTGCACTGAGAAGGTTTTTCCAACACCAGCGACGCCGTTTGTCAGAACCACTCTGATGGGTTTCTGTTGGTCGGGTTGAGCTTCTGTCTTTTGGTTCTGTTGGTTGGGTTGAGCTTCTGTCTTTAGGTTCTGTTGGTCGGGTTGAGCTTCTGTCTTTTGGTTCTGTTGGTCGGGTTGAGCTTCTGTCTTTTGGCTCTGTTGGTCGGGTTGAGCTTCTGTCTTTAGGTTCTGTTGGTCAGGTTGAGCTCTTGTCTTTTGGTTCTGTTGGTCGGGTTGAGCTTCTGTCTTTTGGTTCTGTTGGTCGGGTTGAGCTTCGGTCTTTTGGTTCTGTTGGTCGGGTATGGCTTTAAAGATGTCCTGACACTTGATTGGAGTCTCATAGAGGGTCTTCTTTTTAGAGTCTGTCTCAATCTGTCTCACCTCATGTTGGGTGTTCACCTCTTCACTCTGTCCCTCTGTGATGTAGAGCTCAGTGTAGATCCTGTTGAGGAGGGTTCTACTTCCTGTTTCATCACTTCCTTCAGTCACATGTTCACATCTCTTCCTCAGACTGATCTTAAGTTCATCTGTAACCTCCTGCAGACCTCTATCTGCTGAAAGAGAAGAAACATATCCTGAGACTGGAGTTATAAAATGATCAAATCAACAATTTTCATTATTACACATTAAGCAAACTGCATGACACAAAAACATCCCTGTAATAAATGTGTGCTGCTGCAAGAGAATTAAAATATACTGAATATAAACTGACAGCAAGAATCAGATAAAATGTAAATGTTTCATTTAACTATATATCAATGAAAATACTAACTGCTTTGTCTTGTTTTTAGACACAATGACTTCAGTCTTACTTATTACAGTGCTGGACTTACTGGATCTCTGCAGTCCTCGTTCTCCACACTGGGGACAGGAGGACTCTCCTGATGAAGTAGACTGGTCCCAGTATGAGGTGAGACACTGTCTACAGAACCAGTGTCCACATCTGGTAGAAACTGGATCTCTTAGGACACACTGACACAAAGCACAGCTGGACAGCTGCTCCTCCACAGAAACAGACCCCTTTGTTATTCTGTGGAGATAAGGGAAATCATAAAGCCGTGAAAACTGACACTGACATTTAGAAACCAGTGGTGGACTAAATCAAATAAAGACACAAAAAGCAGTGTTTTAAAAAGGTGTGCCATGTCCTCCGCAGTGAGCATGTGCAGAAGTCTGTCTGTGTAACCATAGAGTCTACCATCTGAGTCCAATAACTGACCTACAAGTGTGATGTTATTTTCAACCAGTTTTCAAAAAACAGGGATTCATTTTTGTAGAGAATGTCCTTATTGTTCCAGATGTAATATCTGTGTGGAGAGAAGTTATGTTTCAAGATGAGAGACCAAGTCAAGAGTATCTGTTTATGGAAGTTGGATAGTTTGATCTGGATTTTACTGATATTATATTTGCACAGTAATAAAATTCCAGGCCACCAACTTTAGAAAAAACATAATTAGGAATCATATTCCATAGAGATGTTGGGTTATTTAAAAATGTCTCAGCCTGTTCACTTTGAATGTTAAGAGCTGTGAAGTCTAAAAAGTTCAAACCCCCACATTGACTCGTGTTTATTGTCATGTTCTTTTTAACATCATGTATTTTGTTTTTCCACAGAAAGTTAAACAACATATAATCAAATCTTTTGATTACATTTTAGTCAACATCCAAAGAAAGAGCCGGATTAGTGAGTCTGGAAATGCCTTCAGCTTTTGAGAGCAAGGTCCTTCGTCTCAGAGATAAATCTCTTTGTAAACAAGAGTTTTATCAACGATGGGATTCAAATTTAAGGTGCACCTTATACTTTGCTCCGTGGTGATAACTACTCCCAGGTATGTGACCTGGTCATTCACTGGATTATTACAAATATGGGGAACATTACAATCTTTAACAGCCATAAATTCAAAGTGTTTAATATTTAGGTTGAGACCTGAGACCTTTGAAAAGTTATTAATCAGCTGTTGGGCCACACAGGCTTAGGACAGTCAAACAATGGACTTTGGCCTGCACCTCTGTAAAAGCCTCATTTGAGTTATTCACTGAGATCACAAAGAGGCCTAAAAGGACTCTTAATCCCAGAATCCCCTGCGGTGCTTCACACCTACGCGTGAAGTAAGGGGGGGACCGGAACCTCTCTCTCCTCATTGGAGGGGACCTGAGGTAGACCCCCCATGGAGCAGGCCAGGCTACAAAGCTCCAAGTCTTCCATTGTTCTTTTTCTTTCCACGTGCTGATTTCAAGTGTTCGGAGACACAAGCTTATCTCCTGTTTCTGCACCAATCTTCCTTTGTTTTAAGTTTTTTTGGCGCGCAGGTAATCAACGGCCGGCAGTGTTCTAAATTCCAAGCTCAGATTGTCCAGTGAACGCATCTCAGTTTCTCGGAGAGCGTCAGACTATAACAGATTATCAGAAAGATAACGGTCTTATTCCGTCCTGCAACGAAAGGACATCAAAAGGACATCTTTCCACTCGACGGAGAACCAACGAAGCCGCTCTCGCCGTAAGGGACCCTCGCCGCCATCAGATGCCTCTGCACCAGGACGGACAGAAGATCTGTTCCATCGCCGGACTCTTTTCCTTTCACCAATCGCGGACAAAGCGATTCACAAGTGAGGCTTAATTAGGTCTGGGCAGAATTAGCTTTAGAGAGTGTTTTTAACAATTGTTGATCGAAGCAGAAACTGTCATTTTTAACTTTGTTGGACCGCTGCGTCCTGAGTTTTATCTGTTTTAAACTCTTGTTGTTGTTTCGGACCGCTGCGTCCTATATGTGTTTAGCGTAACAGCGTTATAACCGGTTATTACTCTTCTGATCAGAAAGGCCAGTGTAAGCCGTATTAACCTGAATTCGGCTATTGGTTTGTTTCTGTGAATGAAGGGAATTACTCCGAGTTGTGGCGCGGGATTCGGACTGTGATCCGGCCTCTTCAGGCACGCATTTCTCTTTGATTCTCTTTTCTCCCCCTTCTACGAACACACACACACACACACACACACACACACACACACACACACACACACACACACACACACACACACAGAGATCTGTACACTCGCGGCCATCCAGACGCCTCAGAGACACAGATCGTGTAGGGCCGAACTCGGCCTCTTCTAGACATTAAGGCCACATTAGGTCTTTGTTAGGTGTGCGCCATTGGAAGGGCGACCACGTGGGACGAAGCAATCTTTCC
The DNA here is from genome assembly GCF_963930695.1 of Labrus bergylta. Taxonomy (NCBI): domain Eukaryota; kingdom Metazoa; phylum Chordata; class Actinopteri; order Labriformes; family Labridae; genus Labrus; species Labrus bergylta. The sequence goes on along the minus strand of NC_089198.1, from coordinate 5,773,592 downwards.
CCCCTCCCTCTCTCTTTCATCCACAGATACACACGCACGCACGCATGCACACACACACACCTTCCACAAGCCTTGCTTGATAATGTTTGTTGCTTAGATTAGTTTATAATGGTTATTTGTTTAATTAAGTTCATTGATTTTGGATTGATGTTGCTTTGTTTAAATGAATTCTGTTATAATTTAAGAGAGCAGTTGTTTGTGATTACTGGTGTATTTGCATTGTGATATAAGCTGGGTGCGAAGGCTTTGTGTACGGATTTCACGCCTTCAATTTATTAAATATAGTTATTCATTATTAATAATATTAGTAATTAAATAACTAATTTGAGACTGATTTGAGTGATATTTTGGTTATATTTACCTGAGTACAGGTTGGTGTCCCAAAACGAGATTAAACATAGTTTAATGATATTTTATTTATATTATTAATAATTAAATATAATTATTAAAGTATATAACCAAAGTTGACTTGATACAACCCCAAAACTTAATATATTCTGCCAGCGGTTCAATAGATAGTACGAACATCAATGGTGACAATGGATCTCCTTGTCTGGTACCTTTTGAGATTTTGAAAATACATTTACATTACTCCATTAACTCTAGCTCTGGCATTAGGCTGCTTGTTCATAGCTTTCAACCAGCGTATAAAGTTGGTGTGAAGTCCAAATTGACTTCAGGTTTCAAACAGATAGGTTGGTTGTTAATCTTCATGTCAAACACTTTTTGAATTCCAGCTCATCACAGACCGACTCTTTACAAACTGACAGATGTTTACAGACACTTAAATGTCTGCTGTGTCTGTTTAGCGTCTTTTTAATGTCTGTCTTTTCTCCCTTATTAAACTCTGCTAATGTTGAGAAGTTTCACTGAAGTCTGATCCAGTCAGTTAGTGATATTTGATAAGGGGGCGTGTATGTCCGTAAAAAGACTTCCTGGAAGGCTGGTCTCAAGTTTCCTCGATCCTCTGTGCTGAAAATAAGAGACCTGGCGGCACAGAACGACTTCCGGTTCAAGCGACGAAAAACAAGAGACATGAGGAGTAGCCATTCAGATTGAGAGCAGTTAGACATTCTTCATCAAACTGATTAGAGCAAAGTTAATGTTTGTTATTTCTCTGTTATTTGAAGTCAGAATAAATTCAGTTTAATGGTCTCTGAAATATGACGTGAAGTTCTGTTAACTTTGCACCAAACAAAGAAATGTTATTCAGAGGGACACTTTTTCATTTCCCTGTGAGGACACTTGAGATAAATCACTTGAACCTTTACATCAGTAAACGTTGAATCAGCACTTCCTCTTTCCCCTGAGTGTGTTTAGGTCTTAACATGACCTGTGCTCAGGTGTGTTGGTGGGGCGTTGCTGTCTCAGGGGGCAGAAAGCAGCTGCACCATGGACCAACAAAAACCTGCTCTAAAGTCATGGTGCAGTATTTCCATGCTATTTAAAGGCTCCATTAGTAAGATGGTGAGATGCACAGACACAGACAGGTTCACATTGTTCTTCCACAAGGCTCGTAACACACACAGGGACAGATTACACACAGCACACCTGTTAGACACTGCAGTTCATCCAGGTGGAAATAACTCTTTAAGGTGTGTTTAATGTCTGCTGTTATTTCTGTCCCAAAAGGCAGAGAAAATCAGAAACTGCTGCTGCTAGATTTAAACACAGTTTACATGAATCAACAGAAAACACATCACTCAACTGTCTCTGACATGATGATGCCTTCAAGGACTCTCTGTCCCTTTAAGCTTCAAGTCACCAACACGTGACCACGAGAGCTGAAAGGTGGCGTGCTACTTTCCACGCCCACTTCACTTCTGAGCAGGACTGAAGTCCCTGCTGCTCTTCATACTGGATGTTCTGTATCACTGATAATCAGAATAATCATGATAACGATGATATTATATGATCATAATAATAATAATAACTTTATTTATATAGCACCTTTTAAAAACACAGGTTTACAAAGTGCTTTGACAAACAGCAAAAACAAGATCAAGAACAAACTAAACCAAAGAAAGAAAAGAAAGAAAAGAAAAGAAAAGAAAAGAAAGAAAATAAAAATAGTAAAACCAGTAAGAAAAGACATTAAGAAGACAACATCACATAAAAGCAAGTCTGTAAAAGTATGTTTTAAGAAGGGATTTAAAAGAATTGAGGGAGTCTGCGAGTCTTATCTCCTCAGGGAGGTCGTTCCAAAGTCGAGGGGCCCTGACTGAAAAGGCCCGGTCACCTTTAGTTTTAAGTCTCGACTTTGGAACAACCAGGAGGCCCCCACCTGAGGATCTAAGACTGCGGGCTGGCTCATATGGTGTCAGCAGCTCTGTTACATAGCTTGGAGCGAGCCCCGTCTGTGTTTATCATGAATAATATAAAGAATAATCATGAAGTCTCTCTCAGAGTGTAATCTCTCATTTATGTCTTTTTATATCAACAGCTGGATGAATCTTTAAAGAGAGGATCCTGCTGATCACAGAGCTGGAAGCAGCAGCTGGTGTGTTGGTGAGTCTTTAACTGGGCTGTGTTACTGGGAGACTGACGGACCAATCACAGCGCAGATGACTCTCAGTGCTGCAGTCTGAGCTGCTCTGAGATCAGCTCCACCGTCACACACAGGACCATGACCTCGGACATTTTTCTATTCTCATATTCTGAATTTAAACTGCTTCATGACTCAACGACCGAAGATGAACTCTTTGATTTGTATATAAATGTTTCTGTTGCAGCGCCACCCTGTGGACATGTGTAGTGGTGCAGGTTATTCATTGACTCATATTCACAGATAACAGTAGAAGTTGATTCCAGGTGTGCAAGTTAAAGTGTGAAGTTCTGCTTTTAACCATGAGTCGTTGGTCGTCTGATAATAAATCAGTCGTCTCTTTGTTGGATCAAAACAAAGAGGAGGCTTCACTGAGTTTTTAAAAGAACTACAAACAGGATGTCTGGATCCAGGTGCAGAGTCAGCACCTGAATATTTGATGTAATATGAGATGATATAAAAAGAGCTGAATAACATGCAGACTCAATCATTGATATTCATTCATCATGTCAGGGTAACAACGGACACGTTATCAAACTATCTTTATTTTTAACTTCTGATGTTTATTACACTTTGATGTTTGAACCTTCTGTTTTTATTATCTCAGGATTTTAAATAGAAATAAATTCAATCTGTGGAGGGTTTTATTTGAATAATAATTCATGTTTAGGTTCTGTTGCTGCGATCACTGCTTTCTGCCAGCAGGTGTCACTGTTTCCACAGTTTCCTCCCAGACTGATCGATCTGAAGAGATTATTTCTGTGTCAGGAAACACAAAGAAAGATAGATGATGCCAGCTCTTTTATTTGTTCTTATGTTTTTATATTTCATGTTCAAGTTTAATGTCTCTTTTTGTAATCACTGCCCCCTAGTGGACAGGAGTGTGGAGCGATTCAAAGGCAGAAAAAGAATCTTTGACTGGACTTCTGTAATGAAGTGAAGTGTGAAGGAAGTTGAGCTTTCTTTGAGTCTCTCTGTAGTTTGTAACTGAATACTTGGACTCTTCTTCACTTTAGAGGGAACATGTTCTCCACATTTCTTCAACACATTCTCTACGAGTTCCTCGTCTGATCTAATTAACCCCGTGTTTTAAGATGGGCTGGTGTTTCTGCTCTTGGTGTAAACCCAGACACAGTGATCTTTCTGTCATGTTGTTCATGTGTGTTACTCTTGATAATTCACTCAAATAATGTCTCTATATTCTACAAGTGATTTACTTTTTAAATAACTGACACCATGTCAACACAAAGTTTCACTGCTTCCAATCCGCCTCTTATACGACGGCCATGTTGCATTAAATAACATCAACCACTTCTGTTTATTAAATATCACAGTCTGGATTTTATTAAGGCTGTACATTAATCTTCTTCTTCTTTGAAATTAAACTTAATTTGACTCAAACATGAAGTTGGTGTTATTTTCTGATGTTTATGTTTTTGTCCTCTTGAGTCGTTTGTTTTCAGATGTTCATCAGGCTCCAGGTCCCATCGAGGAAAAGTTAATTCCTCATGATTTAATTCATGAAGCCGACCCGAAGTTTTGGATGACACAGTAAATATAGACTTTAGTTCAGTATATAATTCATATCATTATTTTAGTTTCATTGTGGACAAAAAAAGCAGATTGGAGCATATTCCAGACAGACACAGCATGTCCCGGTTACCATAGTAACATTCCCGGTAACTGAAGTAACTCACTGTCCCTGCACCCTTAGTATACCACTGTTCATGTTACCATGGTAACAGTCTGTCCCTGTGTAACTTTAGTAATTATAGAATTTCCCTCTTTATCAATAAAGTATCTCTGTAAGTCACTGTCCCTGTAGGCTAACCTTAATAACACACTTTCTGTCTATCTGTAACCATAGTAACTCACTGTACAATATAATCTAGTTTTTTTAATAAAAATAAGTTTTTTATGTCTTGTTTCTGATAATAAAAACATGTTTTGAACAAAATAAATCCACAGAAAGCGGAACAAAAGGCTGCCGCACCTCCACCGTCGGTAGGATACTTTATGGTGTGACACACAGCGGAAGGAAACAGCACGAGCACCAGATCTGAACGCAGCTACATTTCCTCTCAGACTTTCCTGTTGTCCTAGTTCATCTTTTTTTAAAGTTTAATAAAACCACAACAATGTGTTCAGCTGAGAGTCTGAGAGACTTTATCAACCAGCGACTAACGGCTGCTGCGGAAGACATTTTTGTAGTTTTTAAAAGAACTATCGTGGAGTACGAGGAAGAGATCGATCGTCAGCGCAGACTGCTGGATATCGTTTGGAAACCTCACATCATCTTACACAGAGCAGGGGAGGAGTTAACTAAATGATTTGAAATGAATATACAGAGATGTTTGATTAGTTTTGTTCCCAGTGGTGTTACTAAAACAGCGGAGTGGTGGGAACATTTAAAAAAAACTGATTTCTAAGCCTAACCATTAAGTCGTGACATTAGCATATTTGTTATTTTCTCCTTTAATAAAACATAAACGCCATCAGTGACCTCAAATTACGACTGAACTATTTGAATCCCTCTAATGTATCTTCTTCATATTCTGTTGTTAATATTTTGAATGGTCTGCTGATGCAAAGTGGAGCCTGAAGAAGTGAGTATACTCTTAATTAGTCCCTAAATGTTTTAAGGGTCCCGTCCTAATCGGCCTCTGTTGTAATCAGTGACATGGAAAACTCCTGCAGATTTAGTTCAGCTAATAAATGAGCCTTTTGTTTTTACACACTGACACTCTTCTGCTGCTCGACTTAAAGGAGTAGAGATTGTTATGAAGTCAACATAAAGCTCAGAAGAGGAGCAGATCTGATCTTTTTAATGTTGACAGACTTCAGACTGAAACACCTACATGCCTTTACGTCTCCTCATTCCTGAGCAGTGTTAGAGGTGATGTGTTACATCTTTGTAGACTTTTATGTTATGTTAACATGTATGGACCGGACCCTGGAATTAGAAGTGCTCACTTTAGTAGGGGTCCAGATAATGGCACAACGTGCTGTAGTTTGGTACCATAGCTTTGGTACGTGTCCCTAAATATTTCACATATTAAGTCGCTCACCTCTAAAATAAATGTACAATAATTGTAAGAGCAGCGGGCTACCTTTTGCTTCTAACTGTTATTTTTGGTTTGTGGTGAACAATGAGAGAAAAAGTGATGAAAAGTTCAAAAACACTCTTTGACAGGCCCTTTAAACATTTCTTCTGCATCATATCTGGATATCTTTACCTGTAATAGTCGGTTTTGGAGTACCTCTAAACCTTTCATGACTTTAACATATAAAAGCAGATGTTCCACCTGTGTCTGATCAAGTTAGGTGCGTAACCACAGACTCATGGAAGAAGTCTCGTGAGAAAGTGGGAGAACGCAGGTAAGCCTATATTTAAATGAATTCACTCAATTTACTTGTAAAACTACAAGTGTTGAGACTCATCTCACAGCTAAATACATCTGTCATGTTTTAATGAATTATTATAAAATCTCGGGTTTCTTTCCAGATGAAAACGTGACAAACCGAAACATGACGTCCTCGTCCACGAGATTTAAACTTAATATTTACAGTCTGAGGTTTGACCGTTAGCTTGAGTCCTCTTTTAAATCTAACTGTTTGTTACTCACCTCATGAAGAGTTGTTTTCATCCTCTCCAGTGAAGAAAATCTCCCTCAGGTGAACCCGGAAGTTGTCCGAAGATAGAAACGTATTAATTATTCGGTCTACTTTCAGGTGAGCATCAATCAGCAGCAGTAACGTCCCGCCAGGATAAAGTGGCAGGAAGTGACGTCAGAGAAATATGAAAGGTTTTGTAAAAATAGATGGACCTTCTTAAATCAAATAAAAAATGCAGAATTGATTTCTCTTTACTACGGAGCCCCTGAAGTCCAAAAAAGTAAAAAACAAAAACAAAAAATTTGTTTACACAATATATACTTTTTTTTTTCTTTTACTTTTTAGGACTTCAGGGGCTCCGTACTTTCCCGTATAAATATATATAAGTTGAAATAATTTCTATTTTAAATATTACATAAATACAATCCCGTGAAAACTAATACTAAATGTGTGTTTGTAAATATTTCCATCCTGTTTTCAAAAGATGAACCTTTTAAAACTAAAAACTATTGAACACCTTCTTTTGCAGTTTTCATGACACTGCGTTTTTTGTTTGATTTAGAAAAATACCTTTGAGGAAACATATAAATATAATAAATCCAACAAGAATTGACTTTTTTAAATTAATTTTCAAGTCCAATTCATCAGCAAATAAATATTAATTAATCTGTTTTTTATGTGGGCAAAATATTAAATTCATAAAACTAAATGGCTGAACAAATGACCCTCCTTTTATAGTTTAAAACTACACTGTAAACCCGAACAGTATTACTAACTCAAAGCCATTCAGGGTACAGAACTTAAAAGCGGCTAATTAGTTAAACAGTAAACTATTGAGTTCTCTGAACGAGTGATGTGTTTTAATTTAATATGGATCAATGTGTTTGAGTTAATATCCATGTCTAAATCATATCATTTGAGTTAACAGATGGACGCAGCGTGTGACGTCATCGACGTCGCTACGTTCACTCACACTTTTGAAAAACTCACAACGGCCATACTAGAAGAATAAGACCCCAGTAGGAGAAATTTGGGGGATGATTAGAAGGATGAGAGGGGACAGAAGAGATTGGAATTATCCTGTGTTAAATGACAGAAAGGATGGGGCAATAACTAATAAAGAAAAAGCTAAATTAATGGTTAAAACGTTTGCTACAATAAACAGTTCTAATAATCTGAGTGAGGAAGCAAAAAGGTACAGGGACAAAACAAAATTTGAAAATACTGAAGCACTGAGTAAGAGAAATCATGTTGAGGATGAGATTAGTGTTCCTTTTACAATGGGAGAGCTAACAAAATCATTGGCTAAGTCTGGAATGAGTGCTCCAGGGAAAGATGAGATATGTTATATCATGTTAAAGCATTTAAGTACAGAGGCACTTAGCAGATTGTTAATGTTGTGTAATAAGGTATGGGAGGAATGGAGGGTGCCAATTAGCTGGAAGGAGGCAGTGATTGTTCCTATAAGGAAACCAGGAAAAGATATGGCAGAATATCAGAGTGGGTTTAGAAAAGGGCGAGGAACTATGGATCCGGTGGTAAGCTTAGAAGACGTTGTAAGAAAAGCTCATGTTACAAAAGAAACAGTAGTTGCAGTATTTTTTGATGTTGAGAAAGCATATGATATGCTTTGGATAGAGGGACTTTTGATTAAGTTACATCTCATGGGAGTCAAGGGAAGGATTTTTAATTGAATAATGGATTTTCTGAACAAGAGATTGATTCAAGTAAAAATAGGTGATGAAATATCTAAAAAGTATGTTGTAGAGAATGGAACACCACAGGGAAGTGTGATAAGTCCGATTTTATTTTCAATTATGATAAATGATATATTTGATAATATCCCAGCAGATATAGGAAGGTCATTGTTTGCGGATGATGGAGCATTGTGGAAAAAAGGAAAGAATATACAATTTATTGTAAATAAAATTCAGAAAGGGATCAGTTTAGTTGAGAAGTGGGGATTAAAGTGGGGATTTAAATTTTCTGTGGAAAAAACAAAGATCATGTTCTTTTCTTGAAAGAAAATTGGGGAGAATATTGGTTTGACATTGTGTGGAAATAAGATAGAACGAGTTGACTCATTTCGTTTTTTAGGGGTATTTTTTGATGTCCGGTTGACATGGAAGGAACACATCCATGCAAAAAAGTAATAAATGTAATGAGATGTCTCGTAGGAATGGATTGGGGAGCTGATGTTGCTGCCTTAAAATATATATATGTGGCGTTAATTAGAACTAGGATTGAGTATGGGAGTGTGGTATATGGATCTGCAGCAAAGACAACACTTGCAAAGTTAGAAATGATTCAGGCACAGGCTCTGAAACAGCTATTAGCAAATTATTGGCTGAACTTGAGAGGACATGGAGATAGTCAGCCAACAAAAGCAGTGTTAAAGGATTGCTGGGAAAAAGAGAGAACAATCAGGTCCAGTTTTGGATGGATCGGGGATAGAGTGGCGAGAGATATGGGAGTGTATGACAAGGATATCAGTCCAGCTGTTTTATGGCCACCAGTTCCAATGTGGCTGCTTGAGACAGCTGAAGTAGACTTGGAGTTACTAAAGATAAAGGAAAGGAAAATAAATGTTGATTTAGTTAGTGAATTCTATGAACACATAGAACAGAGATATGGAGATCATGTACAAGTATTCACAGATGGATCTAAAGACCCGATGACAAATGCAACAGGATCAGCTGCGTTTATCCCAAAACTCAAGGTTGAAGTAGTGAAGAGAACGTCAGATTTCCTGAACGTGTACACAGTAGAGTTGTACGCCATTTTAGTTGCATTAGAATGTGTTGAGCAAATGAAAGGAAGGAAAGTGCTGATATGCAGTGATTCAGTCAGCGCTTTATACAGTATTCAATCAGGATCATCTCACAGTCGTCAAGATTTATTATAAGAAATCATATTTACACATTCCCAGGTGGTTAAACAGGGGACAGATGTGATGTTCATGTGGGTTCCAGAACATTCAGGTATAGCAGGAAATGAAAAGGTGGACAGGTTGGCAAAGGAAGCTGTAAAGAAAGAGAGGATTGATATTAACATCAAATGATCTAAGTCAGAGGGGAAACGAGTCACATGGAGTAAAATTAAACAGGAATGGCAACAATATCGGAACAATCAGACAAAGGGAAGACATTTATATTCAATTCAGAGGGAAATAGATAAAGTAAAATACAGAGGGAGCAACAGAAGAGAGGAGGTCGTAATGTCCAGGTTAAGAATCAGTCACAGTCATTTAAATAGCTCTCTACATATCACTGGAAAACATTCATCTGGTCTTTGTGAGATATGCAATCTAGCAGAAACAGTTGAACATAGTTATTAAATGTAGAAAGTATTTAACACATAGACAGAACATGATGTCAGAAATGGAGAGAGAGGGACTCGTAAGAAGAGATTTAAAAAGTATTTTGGAGTGTGGGGAGAGAGGGAGAGGACGAAGATGCTTGTTTAAATATCTCTTGAGAACAGGTTTGTTGAGGAGGATAGAGGAATATGAGTCATAATTAAAGAAGAAGAAGAAGAAGAAGAAGAAGAAGAAGAAGAAAGTTAGGGTAACATCAACATGACGGTGTGCCACTGACTGAAGCCACTACCATTCAACTGAGTGGCATTATTTCAGGTCTCGGTTCCTTGTTCTAAGTCATCTGCTGTGGTGAGTAAAAAAGTTTCTCAAACTTCTCGTGTCCATTTTTTTGTAAAGTAAAATGTGACTTCCTGCATTTAACAGACTTTAATAGAAGAAGAGATGGGTTTAGATGTTTCTATATTCTATCTAAATATAAGGCTTGCATGTGTTAATCACAGTGAAAGAGTATAAGGACTGTTACTGTTCTTCCATCCATGAGGCATACTGTATTAGGCCAGGTCCAACTGTAAGACATTTTCAATCCTTGTTGAACATAAGAAAATCTTCCTGTAGTTAGGCTGAAGCTAAAATGGTGCTTCAGCAGTCAGAGGTGAAAAAACAAGAATTAGTTGATTTTATTTTTTTGTGGCAGGAAGAGGAAGCGTGATTATCTTTGATGTGATTTGGCTAAGTCTGAGTTCTAGAGGCCTCGTAATAATAATGAACTTTAGGTTGCATTTTAAAACAGAATTAGGAGTTTGAATGTTGTCCTTCCATCCTTACAGTGGCTCACATTCAGCAGGTATTATAGAGACAGTATACACAGAGAACAAAGTGAGACCGCCAGTAACTGCCAACATGCATATTTACATGTGAGTGTTGTGTCAAGACAGAAACATATTTACAGATGCTTTTAATTGTGTGAGGAGCAAGAGCCTACTGTGCAGGACTTGTAATCTGGGATTATCTCCATCTTTTTTTCCTTTTATTTTTGCAGTGGGACCATGAGCCAAACTTTGAAGACACCCCTGTAGCTCTCCTCTATGTGGTCACTGACAGCTCCACTGGTACCATCCAGTTCAACCCTGACAGCATTTCTGATGTGATTGAAGCAGACCTTGATGTGACGGGTCTCCCCAGGTTGGATGATGCACATTTTCATAATGTTGGTTTTTATCTGAGGGTAATCATTTTATAAGGTTCCTTATCTACCTCAGCACATGAAATGTGTGATTCATTATGTTAAATTATTGGATCTTTATTTGCTTTTGATTCCACAGAAGTTATTTTCTCTATTTTGTTTAAATTGATTGGTTATTGTGTAAAATAAACACTGTCAATGTTTCCATTAAAATACAGTGCACATGACTGGATCTACAAAACCATTCCATTTGTTTCAAGTTGTATAGACTGTTTTAAACTTGAATACAAAATGTGAACTGAACAAAGTGAGTTGTATTAGTATTTTTTAACAATTGTTAGTGAAATGAGGGTTTTCTTGTACTTTTTGAGCTGATGAGAAGTTATTTTGTTTATCTTTTTCCTTCTGTGTATAAGTTTAGCACAATTAAATGTTTTGATTAGATTTCCCCCAGGCTTTGGGTTGAGCACAAATAAATCTATTGAGTAGAAGAGTTGGTTGGATTTAATTTGAATGAGTATCATCAAATCAATTAAAGCGAGTATGCATAACTTAAAAATATATTTTTTTAAAGTAATACATTTGAGTTGGGAAAACTTAAAAATGTAAAAAGAAAATAAGAAAACAATTGAGTGAACTGAAGTTATATTTTTTAATTTCAGTTCTACTCAAAATTGTTATTTCTACTACTCAAAAACTTTGAGGTAATCAGTTACGACAAACATTTTGAGTACTTTCAACTTGTTTGGGTTTACAGTGTACAGATTTGAAAAAGCCTGAACAGTAAAAGTGGTTTAGTTAATTGACTGATGGATGTTTGTGTTGTACAGTTATAATTATGTTCAATGTTTATAGTTGTCCTTATTGTTGATAAAAAGACGTGTAGATGTCTACAACATATTGAACATGTCTGTCCATGCATTTGATGTTCATGACTCTGTAATGGTAATTTCAGCCAATAAAAAAGAAGTAAAGAAAAGTTAGATTTATCCTTGACTTATTTAGCCTTATTAGTGTTTTTGCTTTTATTATGTTAATATTTGATGTTATAACTTTTGTACATTGAGAGCACAGTTACTGAAGACAAATTCCTCGTGGTGTGTGTCTCAGCATACATGACCAATAAAGCTGATTCTGATTCTGATCTTTGCAATGAAAATGAAATGTTGCTTTAAAAACGAGACAAAAGCTCAGAGATGAACAGAAGCACCAGGCGTCAGGAGGTAGAGAAAAGGAGATAGCTTTACTATAAAGAAGGCGTCGCTAGCAGAAGTTGCAACATCTCATCATACACGCATACATGGTGAATACATTTATGCCATTTTCTGTTGAGTATGTACCTTACAGAAGCTGTTAGCGAGACTTTGACGAGCTGCTCTGATACACATGGTAAAAACAAGAAGATGCTAACATGAGAAGTCATACAAAAGGCCAAACAGCATGTGATCAATCATTTTTTTTAAATCCAGTTGCAAATCTCGTATGTGCACCGGTCAAATTCTAAGACATTGCAGCATTTTGAAAATGAGACACACGAGAAGCTGACAGTTTCTTTTTCTTTTCCTCCATGAAAGGTGAGCTGAGGTGACGCAGACAGTAAAAAGAGACGCTCAGCTCCGTGTGCACCTTCAATTTATCACAAACAAAAAGGACAAGAAAAAAAAAACACTGACTTTCAGCAAGTATGCATAATTCTCTTTTCTTTGTAATATAGCCAGTTTACAATATCCCCCCCTGCTGTGATCCACTTGAAGGGGAAAGAGAAAGGCCATGTGGGAAGAGCAGGGTGCAGGTTTCCAGACCAAATCCAGGAGAAAACAAAACTTCCAGTGAGTCCTGTGAGAAAGTTCAGACTTTTGCTCCCAATCCAGTTTTTGATTTTTTTTTCTTCTTTTTTTCTTCCTGTTTGTCAGCACTGTTTTTCTGTTGTTGTTGTTGTTGAGGTTTCTGTGCTAGGTGCAAGAGTGAACATACTGAGAAACAAATGACGACAGAGAAACAAAACAGCCAGCTGATTCAAACTCAGGATATTGCTTTGAGTTTCTGCAGAAGGAGAGAAGGGGAACGCAGGATTTTAGACGAGGGGATTAGAGGGCAGAGAGGATGGGAAAATGGGAGAATAATCTGTGAATCAGAATTTATTTGAATGCGGCCGTATTTTCTGGATGTGCGTTTATGCTACCTCCCATGTCAGGGGCCTTTTTTTTCAGGTTTTGCAGAGTCAGCACTATTTCAAGTGTTCCTGCAAATTGAGACAAAAACTGCAGCTGACCTTTGTCCAAATATGGTCATAGGAAGGAGGGTCACTTACACGTGACCCTTCTGAACTTGAATTGAAATTCCAGGGTTTTTCCTGCTTAGAGAATTCTTTGGCGCCCCCCAAAGAGGTTTTAACCAGCGCCAAAGGAAAATCACGAGCGCCAAAAGAAAAAAAAAAAGACGATTCAAACTGCAAATCAAATCCTCTCTGAATGTTAAAAATATCTATACATCAAACGACTGTTGAACAAGCAGAACATAAACTTAAATACGACGTCTCTGACTTCTAGCAGTCATCTCCCCTCTCATCCATTTACGCATGTGGCTTGCGCTGGATAGCCAGCTGATTACTGCGGTCAAGCCAGCCGCTCCTCCAGTTTACATGGTGAAGTGAGCCGCCCCTAAATCTGAAGTGCCCACGTATTCTGATCTTTATGGTAAATGCTCCGGACTCCAGAGCGAGCAGGAGTAACAGACAGAGAGAGCGATGACGTGAAGTGCTGAATGCCGAAGTCTGACCATAAAACTGACTATGAGATACACGTGTATGAAACGGGAGGAAACAGAATACTGTTCAGGGAATAACTTCGGAGGTCGGGGAGTGACAGTGAGTTACTATGGTTACAGGAACAGTGAGTTACTATCACTATATGAGTTACCATGGTTACAGGGACAGTGAGTTACTTTAGTTACAGGGACTGTTACTATGGTAACCGGGACATGCTGTGTCTGTCTGGAATATGCTCCAATCTGCTTTCTCTTGTCCACAATGAAAATAAAATAATGACATGAATTATATACTGAACTAAAGTCTATATTTACTGTGTCATCCAAAACTTCGGGTCGGCTTCATGAATTTGTAACATATTGACCTGAAATCAACCCAAAACTCACAGGACATGAATGGAAACTCCCACTCTTCCTGTTTACTGATAACAAAAGCCATTCAATTGATTAACTGTGAAAGACACTTTACATCGGAATGTGAAGAACAGGACGTCATAAAAAAAACAATAAGCCTTTAATCCAAGTTAGTGAACCAGACCACTTGGATACGTGTTAAGCGAATCTTAGAATAAACATTCCCAGGAAGACAACCATCTGCCGAGTTAATCAACACGGCAGGGGAGGCCTTTCATGTGATCTGGACTATCTCAAACAGACTCAATAGCTTTAAGACCCGTTGAACGAACTGCCTTAACCAACATAATCTATTTCTGTTATAAAAGAATTTCGGTTCAATCCCTGAATCGGATATATGTATCCATGACATCAAGACTGACACTTTCATGCAAGTTAGATTCCGCTACGATCATCTATGATGAACTTAGATATTGGAAAACTAAATCACATTACCTGATGAACTCTACTTGAATCTTACGTGGAGCACTACTGCCCCCTAGTGGCACGAGCGCTGTACCAACCAGTGTTTCAGGACAGAGGAAGTTGATATGTGATTTTGTCCTAGTTATAAACTTAGTATTTCAAAATATTAATTTATACTCTTCATACTATATTAATGTGTTTTGAATGTTGAATGGTATAATGCTGGTTTCATTCCCATACAGGCGGAAATCGTCTAACTGTCTTCAGGTTGGACGTAATGTCTATTTCATTGCATAATTGTTTGAAATGTTTACTGCCGGAAATAATCCTACATACGAATATTGGCAAGGGTGATTTTCACATGATCGAACTCCTTATTTATACTCGTAATAAATAAAGAACTTGGAGTGGATTGAAATTAAAGTGAAACATCGGAGGCGGACTAGATATTAGGCCCTGCCCCCTCGCAACGTCATCCTCAATATAAAATAGCCCGTCTAGCTCCGGATTCGCAGGACCTGCAGAACTCGAATCCAACTTAAACCAACCCTGATTTTTCATGCGCGCATTCTAAGGTTTTTTTCCTACAGCCTAAGATTGAGCGTCGCTTTCTTTTCCCATTTTTTTGAAGTATTGATCATTCATCTTCCAGAACAGTAATTTTTCTAATCCTCACGCTTGACTACAAGTGACCACGAGCATCAATCCTGACGAACGTTAATTAAGACTCTTTGAGCTGCTGAGAGAAGGAGCCCCGGACAACCGCTTGGACCGCTGTGTTTTTCTTCAAACCCACCTCATTGTCGACTCCGACCACACCTGCTACGGCGGTTATAGTGGGCCACCGGCATTTCTGATCCGAAAGAACTCGACAGGAAGTCTTGGTACCATTCGGCAGAGTTCAATTGAACACTACGCCTCAGTAAGGAAGCGTTCTGATTATGAGATTGGGTTGTTGAGTCAAGCTTGTGGTATCCGAATCAAAGCCTCAGAGTCAACTTCCATCAAATTTATTATCTCACCATGGCAATTTAAACGATTCAATATTATCATTCAAGTTATATTACTGTCGTAATTATACTGATATTACTTATGCATTTTCTTTAAATTCTTCTGTTCATCATTTTTCTTTATTAAACTTTCATATAAACTTTCAGTACTTTGTCTGTGTAATTTTATGGTTTTTACTGCTTGAGAATTCATCCCAATGATATGAGACAGATTTATAGATTCATTAATTACTCCAAGTAATATTAGTTTCCTTACTTAACAAGGATGGTGCCCCGAGTTATATATATATAAATACTAAAAGTAGTTCTGTTACAAATTAAATCATGAGGAATTAACTTTTTCTCGATGGGACCTGGAGCCTGATGAACATCTGAAAACAAACGACTCAAGAGGACAAAAACATAAACATCAGAAAATAACACCAACTTCATGTTTGAGTCAAATTAAGTTTAATTTCAAAGAAGAAGAAGATTAATGTACAGCCTTAATAAAATCCAGACTGTGATATTTAATAAACAGAAGTGGTTGATGTTATTTAATGCAACATGGCCGTCGTATAAGAGGCGGATTGGAAGCAGTGAAACTTTGTGTTGACATGGTGTCAGTTATTTAAAAAGTAAATCACTTGTAGAATATAGAGACATTATTTGAGTGAATTATCAAGAGTAACACACATGAACAACATGACAGAAAGATCACTGTGTCTGGGTTTACACCAAGAGCAGAAACACCAGCCCATCTTAAAACACGGGGTTAATTAGATCAGACGAGGAACTCGTAGAGAATGTGTTGAAGAAATGTGGAGAACATGTTCCCTCTAAAGTGAAGAAGAGTCCAAGTATTCAGTTACAAACTACAGAGAGACTCAAAGAAAGCTCAACTTCCTTCACACTTCACTTCATTACAGAAGTCCAGTCAAAGATTCTTTTTCTGCCTTTGAATCGCTCCACACTCCTGTCCACTAGGGGGCAGTGATTACAAAAAGAGACATTAAACTTGAACATGAAATATAAAAACATAAGAACAAATAAAAGAGCTGGCATCATCTATCTTTCTTTGTGTTTCCTGACACAGAAATAATCTCTTCAGATCGATCAGTCTGGGAGGAAACTGTGGAAACAGTGACACCTGCTGGCAGAAAGCAGTGATCGCAGCAACAGAACCTAAACATGAATTATTATTCAAATAAAACCCTCCACAGATTGAATTTATTTCTATTTAAAATCCTGAGATAATAAAAACAGAAGGTTCAAACATCAAAGTGTAATAAACATCAGAAGTTAAAAATAAAGATAGTTTGATAACGTGTCCGTTGTTACCCTGACATGATGAATGAATATCAATGATTGAGTCTGCATGTTATTCAGCTCTTTTTATATCATCTCATATTACATCAAATATTCAGGTGCTGACTCTGCACCTGGATCCAGACATCCTGTTTGTAGTTCTTTTAAAAACTCAGTGAAGCCTCCTCTTTGTTTTGATCCAACAAAGAGACGACTGATTTATTATCAGACGACCAACGACTCGTGGTTAAAAGCAGAACTTCACACTTGGACTTGGATAACTTGCACAGCTGGAATCAACTTCTACTGTTATCTGTGAATATGAGTCAATGAATAACCTGCACCACTACACATGTCCACAGGGTGGCGCTGCAACAGAAACATTTATATACAAATCAAAGAGTTCCTCTTCGGTCGTTGAGTCATGAAGCAGTTTAAATTCAGAATATGAGAATAGAAAAATGTCCGAGGTCATGGTCCTGTGTGTGACGGTGGAGCTGATCTCAGAGCAGCTCAGACTGCAGCACTGAGAGTCATCTGCGCTGTGATTGGTCCGTCAGTCTCCCAGTAACACAGCCCAGTTAAAGACTCACCAACACACCAGCTGCTGCTTCCAGCTCTGTGATCAGCAGGATCCTCTCTTTAAGGAGGACTCCACCAGCTGTTGATATAAAAAGACATAAATGAGAGATTACACTCTGAGAGAGACTTCATGATTATTCTTTATATTATTCATGATAAACACAGACGGGGCTCGCTCCAAGCTATATAACAGAGCTGCTGACACCATATGAGCCAGCCCGCTGTCTTAGATCCTCAGGTGGGGGCCTCCTGGTTGTTCCAAAGTCGAGACTTAAAACTAAAGGTGACCGGGCCTTTTCAGTCAGGGCCCCTCGACTTTGGAACGACCTCTCTGAGGAGATAAGACTCGCAGACTCCCTCAATTCTTTTAAATCCCTTCTTAAAACATACTTTTACAGACTTGCTTTTATGTGATGTCATCTTCTTAATGTCTTTTCTTACTGGTTTTACTATTTTTATTTTATTTTCTTCTTTCTTTTCTTTCTTTGGTTTAGTTTGTTCTTGTTCTTGTTTTTGCTGTTTGTCAAAGCACTTTGTAAACCTGTCTTTTTAAAAGCTGCTATATAAATAAAGTTATTATTATTATTCTGATCATATAATATCATCGTTATCATGATTATTCTGATTATCAGTGATACAGAACATCCAGTATGAAGAGCAGCAGGGACTTCAGTCCTGCTCAGAAGTGAAGTGGGCGTGGAAAGTAGCACGCCACCTTTCAGCTCTCGTGGTCACGTGTTGGTGACTTGAAGCTTAAAGGGACAGAGAGTCCTTGAAGGCATCATCATGTCAGAGACAGTTGAGTGATGTGTTTACTGAGAGTCCTTGAAGGCATCATCATGTCAGAGACAGTTAAGTGATGTGTTTACTGAGAGTCCTTGAAGGCATCATCATGTCACAGACAGTTGAGTGACGTGTTTACTGAGAGTCCTTGAAGGCATCATCGTGTCAGAGACAGTTGAGTGACGTGTTTACTGAGAGTCCTTGAAGGCATCATCGTGTCAGAGACAGTTGAGTGACGTGTTTACTGAGAGTCCTTGAAGGCATCATCATGTCAGAGACAGTTGAGTGACGTGTTTACTGAGTGTCCTTGAAGGCATCATCATGTCAGAGACAGTTGAGTGATGTGTTGAACCGGTGACCCTCCGATTCCCAACCCAAGTCCCTACAGACTGAGCTACTGCCGCTCAACAAGCAGCCTAATGCCAGAGTTAGAGTTAATGGAGGAATGTAAATGTATTTTTAAGATCTCAAAAGGTACCAGACGAGGGGATCCATTGTCACCATTGATGTTCGTACTATCTATTGAACCGCTGGCAGAATATATTAAAGTAGAACAAAAGATAAAAGGCATATCCAGTGTTTCCCCTACCATTATATTAGGGGGGCGTCATTTCAGGGTACACATTAAATATAAATAAGTCTGAGGGAATGCTAATGGGCTGTACAATCGGGGATGAAATCAAACAGAAATAAGCATTTCATTGGGATGTCGAGAGGATAAATTACTTTTTTTCCCCCAATTAAGATGCTAGAAATGAGAGAGAGATTAATGAGCATTATTGTAATGCTGATGTTCTGAGTTTTAACTCCACTTCCACAGAAGTTACGAGAACGTGCACGAGCCTGCTGGTTAAGAACATCGGGAGGTAATCAGTGTTGATAAATCCCATGTTCTTAACCAGCAGGCTCGCACACGTTCGGGGACATTTACATTCAGAAACGCCTCCAATTAACCATTTATGGTAACAACACAGCTCTTTAAAAACCACCTGAATATATTTACCTCGTCGGAATAATGACTACGAGAGCAAAGAAAAGGAGCTTCATAACAACAGGAATGGAAGTGGAAGAGGTTGAATAAAAAAGGGAAATAAATAAAGAGATAAATAAATAAAGAGATAAAATAAGGTTAGTAACTCTCGCGCTAAGTGACCCAGATAAATGATTAGTCGAAGTTACTAACAAAAGAACAAATGCTGCATGAGAGAAGGTGACAGGTCAGAGGAGAAAATCTGTTTCAAACCACACAAAATCACTTATTTTGTGTTTTGAATTAAAAAAACTGGGAACATGCATCTAGGTTGAGATGGATTCTGGCGTGCTGTGACACTCGTGGTGATTTTTATTTGTAGTTTTAATGTTCTACCTCTAGATTCTGTGTGTGAGCATGCTCAGAGCTGTGCTTATATTTACACACATTTCTAAGTAAAAGAACAAGTTGATCAATTCCACTCTTTGTGTGGGAATGTTCTTACTCATTATGCACAGATCCGTGCTCACACACTGTTGATAGATGAGCCCCCTGGACTTTTCTCTTCTCTGGAACCTTTCTTCTAGGTGTATTGTTTTTTTTCAGCACTTTTGTAGTAATTTGTTTGTATATTTAGTCACTTTTAACTTCTCATCTGCCTTGGTATGATGTTTACATTTTGATGATTAACTTTCTTTGTTTAAATGTGTAACCTTTTTACTAAACAATGTGACTACTACTGATCATGTGACTGGCTGTAAAGCGTTAAAGGAAGTAGCTTGGCTGCCATTTTGTACCTGCCCTGATGAAGGCCTGTATGGCTGAAACATGTTGGCATGTTTTTATGAATCTGTAGCCCTGATGAATTAAAGGCTTTTTATGCTGAACCCTCTGAGTGCCTCAGACTTCTTCAAAAACTTCTAAGTTGGATCCCCGCACGGAAGAGCACCAGAGGAACTAATTACCAAAATAATTTACAACACCCATGCAGCACTCCATGCATCTGCTTTTTGACTGGAAATATTGTATTTTCAAATTCCAAAACATTTCAAGGTTTTTAATGACTGTACGAATCCTGAACTGTGTTTAGTGAAACCCTGTAGAGACCAGGATGGACAAAAACCCAACCATGTACTCACTCCAGAGTCTCCAGTCTGTAGTCTGGATTCTTCTGAAGGTCACTCAGCGGCTTCACTCCTGAATCCTGCAGATTGTTGTTACCCAGGTCCAGCTCTCTCAGATGGGAGGGGTTGGACTTCAGAGCTGAGGCCAGAGAAGAACAGCTGATCTCTGACAAACTGCAGCTCCTCAATCTGAATAAAGAATAAAAGATGTGAATAAAAAGAATGATCAATCAGATGATAACATAACAACATAACTAGGTCCAATAAGTGAGTGTGTCCCTAAAATAAGTAGAGAGACTTTGTCATTCTGTTATTGTGGATCATTCAAATGTCAGCTTTCTACAGACATCATCCAAACATTCATACAGCTGTTCATGTCAATAAAGACACCAACATGTTACTGACCTCAGTCAAGATTACACAACCAATACTCTACTGAGCTTTACACACCTGGGAGTGTGTGTGTGTGTGTGTGTGTGTGTGTTTCTGTGTGTGTGTGTGTGTGTGTGAGTCTGTGTGTGTGTGAGGTTGTGTGAGTGTGTGTGTGTGTGTGTGTGTGTGTGTGTGTGTGTGTGTGTGTGTGTGTGTGTGTGTGTGTGTGTGTCTCTGTGTGTGTGTGTCTCTATCTGTGTGTGTCTGTGTGTGTGTGTGTCTCTATCTGTGTGTGTGTGTGTGTGTCTGTGTGTGTGTGTGTGTGTGTGTGTGTGTGTGTGTGTGTGTGTGTGTGTCTCTGTGTATGTGTGTCTCTATCTGTGTGTGTGTGTGTGTCTGTGTGTCTGTGTGTGAGTGTGTGTGTGTGTGTCTCTATCTGTGTGTGTGTCTTCAGTTTTGAACATTTATTAAAACTCAGAAACTTTAAAAACTTCAAGAACTCCATTTAAACTATTTCAGTAAAAATCAGATTTTTTTATGATGCAGATTCAAACAAGAAAATAAACATGAACAGCATTCAATCTAAAACTTCATGGACGTCAGAAACATGTGAACATGAAAATGTTTCAGCTGATAATCAAACACATGAGATGTAATACACAAACAGAGAAGAAGAGAACTGACCTCAGAGTCTCCAGTCTACAGTTTGGACTCTGCAGTCCCTCACTCAGCAGCTTCACTCCTGAATCCTGCAGATTGTTGTTACCCAGGTCCAGCTCTCTCAGATGGGAGGGGTTGGACTTCAGAGCTGAGGCCAGAGAAGAACAGCTGATCTCTGACAAACTGCAGCTCCTCAATCTGAATAAAGAATAAAAGATGTGAATAAAAAGAATGATCAATCAGATGATAACATAACAACATAACTAGGTCCAATAAGTGAGTGTGTCCCTAAAATAAGTAGAGAGACTTTGTCATTCTGTTATTGTGGATCATTCAAATGT
>NC_089198.1:5734716-5747216 GCF_963930695.1 Labrus bergylta | reverse complement strand
CCCTAACCCTAACCCAAAAAACAAAGACGATCGTCTGCAACGAAAAGTGAACTAAGTAAACATCTGTAATATTTATTCTAGTTATAGAGAAGACATTCAATCAAAGAGTCTTCAATTTCCTTTGACACTTTCAGAATCTCACAGTGTCACAAACATCTCAGACAAAACAAGTGTTTGACTTTATTTTTACATCTGATGGTTGAAATTGGAATGACCGTTTTTCTTTGTTTAATTATTCATAATTTATCTAAAAATCAGCTGTTCAGGTGGTAAAGAGTGAAATATACAACAAGTTATTTGTTTTATATATGTAGGTTTAAAATGTAAGGCTTTAAATTGCTACCACTCTGTGGATAAAACCACAGAAGAAGAAAATGGACTTCAGCATTAAGATCCTCAGTGTGGATCATTTGATTATCAGCCTGAAGTCTACAGTTTAGTTTCACATCATATGAATCTGAACAGAGAAATTAAACCTGTTGTCTTACCTCAGAGTCTCCAGTCTACAGTTTGGACTCAGCAGTCCAGAACAAAGCAGCTTCACTCCTGAATCCTGCAGCTTGTTGTAGCTCAGGTCCAGCTCTCTCAGATGGGAGGGGTTGGACTTCAGAGCTGAGGCCACGACTTCACAGTGAGTCTTTGACAGTCCACAGTTAGAAAACCTGTCATGACATTAATGGCACATAATATGTTATTTAAAGGAATGTCTTAATATTTTGACAAATTGTGTTCAATCACATCAGAGGTTCAGCTGATCTGAACTCACTTTAGTTAACAAACATTTCTATCACTTGTAAATGTGTGTGTGTGTGAATATGTCTTTGTGTGTGTGTTTGTGTGTGTGTGTGTGTGTCTCTGTGTGTGTGTGTGTGTGTGTGTGTGTGTGTCTGTGTGTGTGTGTGTCTGTGTGTGTGTCTCTGTGTGTGTGTGTGTGTGTGTGTGTGTGTCTGTGTGTGTGTGTGTCTGTGTGTGTGTCTCTGTGTGTGTGTGTGTGTGTGTGTGTGTGTGTGTGTGTCTGTGTGTGTGTGTGTGTGTGTGTGTGTGTGTGTGTGTGTGTGTGTGTGTGTGTGTGTGTGTGTGTGTCTCTGTGTGTGTGTGTGTGTGTGTGTGTGTGTGTGTGTGTGTGTGTGTGTGTGTGTGTGTGTAGTGTCAGACACACTCACACAGCTCTGTGGCGTGAACGTTTGTCTCTGTCGCTGATTGTCACTGCGTTGTTGTTAAGAAAACAATAAAACAACACAGAGCTTGAGGCCCAGCTGTCTCTGTCTGAACTCTACTCTGCTGTCATGAGTCTGCAGAATGGAAAAGCTCCAGGTATTGATGGCCTTCCTGTTGACTTTTATAAAGTGTTTTGGAGTGTGCTGGGAGAGGATCTCCTGGAGGTTTTAAGAGACAGTTTGGAGAGGGGTCGTCTGCCTCTGAGCTGCAGGAGAGCAGTCATCACTCTGCTGCCAAAGAAAGGCGACCTTCAGGATCTAAAGAACTGGAGACCAGTGTCATTACTTTGCACAGACTACAAAATCCTGTCTAAGATAAGGCGAGCGCCGTGGTGGAAAACGGAGTGGTCATAAATGGGGCTTTCGTTCCCGTGTCTTCTCTGTCTCTGCCTTCTAGGAAGGTCGTTTTGTCAAATTGTCCGCCGTTTATTAATGATGACTTTCTGCAAAGGGAGTTATCAAGACACGGGAAAATAGTCTCTCCTATTAAGAAGCTGCCTTCAGGCTGTAAAGCCCCACAGCTCAGTCACGTGGTCTCTCACAGACGTCAGGTCTATAAGATCTTAAATAAAAGAAATGTGGAGCTTAATCTTGTTTTCAACCTGAGAGTACAAGACTTTGATTATGTGATTTATGTCACTTCTGAAAACATGAAATGTCTTCACTGTAAAAGGGAGGGGCATCTGATCAGAGCATGTCCATACAAAGATGAAGCTGAGGGATCCAGTGCAGGTGGGAGACGGACAGGTGAGGAGACACAGAGTGGAGGAGGAGAGGAGACACAGAGTGATGGAGGTGAGGAGACAGAGTGGAGGAGGAGAGGAGACACAGAGTGGAGGAGGTGAGGAGACACAGAGTGGAGGAGGAGAGGAGACACAGAGTGGAGGAGGTGAGGAGACACAGAGTGGAGGAGGAGAGGAGACACAGAGTGGAGGAGGAGAGGAGACACAGAGTGGAGGAGGTAAGGAGCAGACAGTTACTAGGCGGAGTGAAAACCCACAAATTGAAGGCATCCTGCATGTGGTGTTAAAACCACTAACACAGACAGCCACACAGAGCCAGGTGCAGCAGCTGTTGAGAGCTGCATATGATGCAGCCATGTGGGAAGCAAGACACAGAGCGTTACAATCAAAACCTAACTATTCTTTCTTTACTCCCTTTGGATGTGTTTTTTTTGGGATATTCATCGGCTGCATCACTTTAGGCTTTCTGCCAGGCTTGGCTATTTTTATCCTGCACATGGTCAGTAACTGAAATAAAATGAGGGAACATTTCTGTGTCTAGCTTATAGATTTTGGCCGGTGTTAAAAGAGGTCATGGGAAACAAAAGATTCATATTTTTCTCTCCTCTGCCTTCCATAAAAGAAGCCACCAAACAAACTACAGCTGGGGGGTCTAGAGCTATGATGAGTAGGTGGGGGAAATGGCAAATGATGTATATAGATCCTGGAGTTGAATTTCAAATTGAGGGGCAGATTAAAAGGCGTGCAAAAGACGATGCAGGCTCAGAAAAAGCACAAGAACTGCCTGAAATTACCCTGTTTACTGATGGTAGTTTTCAAGGGGAAGATAAAGAAGCGGTTTGGGCATTTTTAATAAAGAATGACAATGGTGTTCTGATAGCAAAGAAATCAGGGACTTGTACAGGTACAGCACAGACAGCTGAAGTCACTGCTATTTTGGAGAGTCTTTTATATGCAACGAAAAGGAATATTACTAAGCTTAGATTAGTGACTGACAGTGATTATTGTTTAAATTAAATAAAAAATGCACATACCACTGTGCCACCTGACCAAGCCTCTCAGGTTGTCACAGAGGTACACACAGGGGTTAGGGCATGTAGGTTATGAGAAGATCTGTAGATTATCAGGGAAAACCTCATTAATGTTCCTAACCTCAGAACACACACAACACAAGTGAGATCATGGTGCCAGCAATGTGCTTTGGTCGATGGGTTTAAGAAAGCCACTCCAGACGAGCTAGAGAAATGGCTTCACCTTATCCCATCACCACTGATGCAGATGTTGACACTCATGATCTCTATCTTTACATTTCACAAGCCGTGTGACTGCTCAGCTCTTCCGAGGGTAAGATTTGGGTTTGTGTTTTATTTTTATTTTATTTTTATTTTTTTTTAATCTTTTAATTTTTTTTTTTTTTATTTGTTTTTTTTATTTTATTTAAAATTTTAAAAAAATGTTGGCCTTCACTTCAATTTAGGTCGTGGCTGACCCTCTTCTTCTCCGTGACTCCACAGGGTCGAGAGGGGGAGGGGGTTAGGATGCACGACCCTGAGGAGCCAAACCAAACGATAATTGACTTGCCTGAAATTGAACGAATTGAACAGAAAGTGGAAGAGGTCAGGAGAGGGAAGAAAGGATGTTATAGAGTTAAAAAATCATGCGTTCTCTGTTCATTTTACTTATTTACTGCTGCAGTCGTTTTGTATATGGCTTTAATGGCTTATGCACAGAAAGAAACGTATTCACTGAGAAGGTGGGATGTGTAGCTCAAAACATTAGAAACCAAACAAGCCTAGAAAATTCATGTGCTACGAGATGTTCAACCAATACCCTTTCTCTCCTTGCAGAAGCCAAACCGACTACTCAGAGAAAAACGAGACTAAATATAGACAGCTGCTGCTACAGGAAATGGAGCTGCGAGGCTTAAACGTGACTGAGTTCAGCACCCCTCAGTTTCTGATGGGAGGGGAACTCCCCAATGTAAGTGGGGATTCCACCTGTAGGGTTTTTGAATACATAAATTCCCAACTAGAATCACTATAAACGCGACAAATTGCAGCAAGTCATCCTATCTCTTTTTAATGTGTTCCATAGCTATAGGATAGCTGTCATTCTGACAGAATGCCTCTTGACAATATCTGTCAAGTTTTAAAACATGGAATAATTATGTCAGATGGCATCAACGGTGAAGAGATAAACATTTTAGTCTCAAGAAAAAGTTATTTAGTATATCAGGTGTACGAGGCAATCAGAATCAGAACCCAGCAGGGAATTTCTTATGATCTCACTCATCTTTTTAGATTGAATTACTTGAATTCCAGGCGCAGTCCTCGGGCCAAGCTGCCCGAGGGTCAGAGGAGGAGGTCAATGAGGGTACGGAGGGCTCCGGACAGATACAAGAGCACCGGTGGTCAGGGGGATACTTCAATGGCCTCGGCGACCCAGGGGATTCGGAAGCGAGCCTTCCAGGAGGAGGCTGACTCGACGGTGCCAGAAACGACTTACATTTTTTTTTCTTTTTTCTTCTACCTTTCATTCTTTTTGTTTTGATTGACCGGATTTGATAAGTGTTTTTTGGTATTTATGTTTTCTGGTCTGATTTTTGATTTGTTTATGATTTTTTGATTTATAAGTTTAGTGTGTTTTATGTGTTTTTACGGAAATACAAATTCAAGAATATGCAAGAGAGGGTGTTGAAAGATCAGAAAGAGTTATGCAATTGTTGAATTTGTTTTTCTTTTCTCCTTTTATTATCATTTAATTCTTTCATCATTTAATACATAGGTCATAAAGTCATAACCTTTTTCTGCTTTCAACATTTCCTGTTAAACTTAAACACACTCGTAGTGCCTACACTCCTGTGAGGTCAAGATAAGTGTGCCATACATTGAAGCAAGACCACATCGGAGCTCGTAGGCGTATAGCGTTTCTGAGTATCTGCTCGGTTCACGGTCTTCGAGCTGAAACCACATATGAACTTGGTATTACCGATATCCTGAACTTGGCATGACCTGTGGATGTATCACGTTTCTGCAAACGTGCATTGTTGAGGTGTTACAGGATCTTGAAAAAAGAGAGACTTTTTGTCTATAAAAACGCTGTAGAAAATCTGATCGAGGTTCTTTTTTGCTTTGCTAAACGAATCCACGTCACTCTGACTTTTGAAATCCCATTTTGGGACTTAGTCTCTGAGCCAAGATCTTTTAAAACCTCAAGTGTCTACACTCACAGGTTTAGACTTTGGTCTTTGAGTTTTGTTTTCCTTTTCCATTTTTTATATTTTTCTTTTCTTTTGCATTTGGAATATCATTTGAAATGTTTTTATAAATTTTCGGAAACTTTTTGAAATCATTTTCTGACTGAAATCATTTACACCACAAAGACTGGAAGTTCCCCTTAAAGACCCTGTGTACCTCGGAAGGTAAGTAGTGAGCAGTCACACCACGGCACACTTGTCTTACTGATTTATATCACACACTTCATACACACCTAACATCCTAGTGAGGGGAGTTCACAGTTATTCCCTCTCTGGGGGGTAATCTAGAGTCCTATACCAGGGGTTATCCTTGAATCTAATTATTCTAGAAATGAATGTTAGGCAGATAATCCTGGAGCTGTGATTTTAACTTGTTCATCTGTCCTCCAAACGGTGTTAGAGGAGTAATTTTACATAGCTCCTTCCACTAGGAAAGAGTAGACTAGCAGGTTGGTAGGGAGTGAGCTCTCATTTAGTTCAATAATTAGTTAACTAATGTGTGGTGAGCTTCCATTAGCTATAGTAAAGTTATTCACCCCTTTTTGCATGTTCAGGACATGCTACAGGAGCAGACAGGTGAGGAGACACAGAGTGGAGGAGATGAGGAGACACAGAGTGGAGGGGGTGAGGAGACACAGAGTGGAGGGGGTGAGGGGACACAGAGTGGAGGAGGTGAGGAGACACAGAGTGGAGGAGGTGAGGGGACACAGAGTGGAGGAGACACAGAGTGGAGGAGGTGAGGAGACACAGAGTAGTGGGGGTGAGGAGATGCAGAGTGGAGGAGGTGAGGAGACACAGAGTAGTGGGGGTGAGGAGACGCAGAGTGGAGGAGGTGAGGAGACACAGAGTGGGGGGTTTAAGGAGCAGACAGGTGAGGAGACACAGAGTGGAGGAGGTGAGGAGACACAGAGTGGAGGAGGTGAGGGGACACAGAGTGGAGGGGGGTTTAAGGAGCAGACAGGTGAGGGGACACAGAGTGGAGGAGGTGAGGGGACACAGAGTGGAGGAGGTGAGGGGACACAGAGTGGAGGAGGTGAGGAGACACAGAGTGGAGGGGGTGAGGGGACACAGAGTGGAGGAGGGTTTAAGGAGCAGACAGGTGAGCAGATGGAGGTGGGGAATGGGTCTAGTGTTGATACTGAGCAACAGGCAGCAGGTAAAGGGAGGGTCTGTACTGAACCTGCTGAGGAGGAGATGGAGGAAGAAGAGTCTTCTCTTAGTACTCCTCGCTCCAAAAGAAAATCAAAGACTTGTGAAAATGTTTCACTAGAAGAAAAGAAAAGAACAACAAAGAAAGCAAAAGGAAAAACAGAAAACAAACCAAAAGAATCTGATCCAGGATCAGAGGTCAGTGCTGATGAGGACTCTCCCCATCTCACTGACAGTGAAACGTCTGAGTGCAGATACTCTCAGAGACAGAAAAACAAAAGAGACTACAGTGTAGAAAAAATTAAACTGTTTCTACACAAAAACAAAAATATGTGGGGTGTAAAAATAGAAAATGATTTAGCTGATAAAAGGCTTTTTTTTGAGTCGGCACAAGACTCTTTTCTGATCAGGAAACTTATCGACTAAGAAAGTACGTGTCCAAACTGAGACTGTGTAACAATGTTGGTGATGACGGGGATGATGATGATGATGATGATGATGATGAAAACAAAGAATTGTAGGTTATCTTTTAGGAGGGAGGAAAAGCTCCCGGAATCGATGGACTCCCTGCTGAGTTTTTTAAAACGTTTTGGGATGTGCTGGGAGAAGATCTTCTTGCTGTTTGAAATGAAAGCCTGGCTGAAGAGTCATTGCCCCTCAGCTGCAGGAGGGCAGTAATCACACTCCTTCCAAAGAAAGGTGATCTCCAAGAGATAAAGAACTGGCGTCCTGTTTCCCTGCTATGCTGTGACTACAAAATGTTCTCCAAAGCTCTGGCCAACAGACTGAAGGACGTAATGGACCAGATCATACACCTGGACCAAAGCTACTGTGTGCCTGGCAGGTCTGTTCATGACAATGTGTCTTTAATTCCTGATGTTTTGGACGTCTCTAGTTCATTGGACATAGACCTTGGTCTCATTTCATTAGATCAAGAAAAAGCTTTTGACCGGGTTGAGCACCTCTACCTCTGGAAAGTTCTGGAGAGTTTTGGTCTCAGCCCTGGTTTCATTGCTATGATCAAGGTTTTGTACCAGGACATTGAGAGTGTACTGAAAATCAATGGAGGACTAAGTGCACCTTTTAAAATGAAGAGAGGAATAAGACAAGGTTGTGCTCTTTCAGGGATGTTATATTCCATCTCTATTGAACCCATGTTGTGTAAAATACGGTCTTCCATTGAAGGGTTAATTTTACCTCACTGTTCAAAGCATTTTATTGTGTCAGCCTATGCAGATGATGTTATTGTCATGATAAAAAATCAAAAAGAAGTGTTTTTAATAGAAAACATTGTGAAAAGATTTTGGTATAGTATCATCTGCAAAAGTGAACTGGGGGAAGAGTGAAGGGTTAGCAGTTGGTTTTAAAACACATTCGCTGCCCAACCTACCAGCAGGACTAACATGGGGAAGAAATGGTTTTAAGTATCTTGGTGTGTTTTTAGGGGATGAGCTCACTGTACAGAAGAACTGGGAGGAGGTGGTGGAGAAAGTGAAGGGGAGGCTGGAGAAGTGGAGGTGGCTGCTGCCACAAATGTCGTACAGAGGAAGAGTGCTCATCATAAACAACTTGGTCTCCTGTGGACTCTGGCACTCTGGCATCTATAGAGCCCCCTGCTGGACTCCTTAAAGAACTGCAATCAGTGATGTTGGATTTTTTCTGGGACAAGCTGCATTGGGTTCCACAGGCCGAGCTGTTTTTACCTAAAGAAGAAGGAGGGCAGGGTCTGGTCCACCTGGCCAGCAGAGTAGCTGCCTTCAGAATGCAGTTTCTACAGAAGTTCCTCACTGGCCCAGCTGATGTGGTCTGGAGACCAGTGGCCAGCAGCATTTTTAAAAAGTGAACAGACTAGGACTGGACTCCTCACTGTTTTTAATGAATACTGACTGTTTTAATCTGTGCAACCTGTCTGCTTTTTATCAGAGGCTTTTTAAAACCTGGAAACTGTTTTTATGGAAAAGACTAGAGCCCACACTGTCCCTACACTGGCTGCTGGAGGAGCCTCTGATCTATGGGGCCCGGCTGGATGTTCAGGACACATCTTTAATGGGCCTCAGACATGCTCTCATCTCCACTGACAACACCACACTGAGACAGATCGTGGACGTAGCTGGACCTGAACTGAACAATACAGCAGCAGTGACCTCTGCTCTTGGTCTCCGGTCTGCACGTTTGCGTCTCAGACTGACGGGGGAAGAGAAGGAGATGCTGCAGGATTACTGTAGCAGGAAGGAAGAACCCATTGACAGTGATCCTTTTCCTGAAATAGGCCTCACAATGAAATCTTGTGTTTCAAGTGAAAGACATTCAAAAGAGACTGATGATAAATGTTTGAACCTTTATAACGTTAGAGGTAAGGAATTGTTTTGTGTGTGTGTTAAAGTTTTAAATGAGAATGTATTGATAAACAGAGTGGACACCAAGTGGAGACAACGGTTGAAAGTGTCTGACCACATCAAGCCAGTGTGGAGAGTTTTTTATAAAAGCCCTCTGAACAAGAGATCTGGTGATCTACAATGGAGGATTTTAAATGGAGCAATAGCCGTAAACTCTTTTGTGTCTCGTTTTAATCCTTCTGTGTCTAATCAATGTTTTTTTTGTGGGTCTGTGGAAACTGTTTTTCACTGTTTTTCAGAGTGTGTCAGACTCAGCGATCTGTTTGGGGTTTTAAAGAAGGTTTTTATGGGTTTTAATGTGACTTGGTCAAAAACAGTTTTTATCTTTGGAGCAGGGTACAAAAAAATTAACGCGGTTAAATGGAGACTTTTAAACTTTTTATCCGGACAAGCAAAACTGGCAATCTATCTCAGCAGGAAGAAAGAGTTGGAGAACAGGCAGGGAAAGGACGTGACTGACCTCTTCCTTTCCCTTGTAAGAGCCAGAGTCTGGGTGGATTTTAATTTCTTTACAGCAATGACCAATATTAATGATTTTATTGAAACACGGTGCTATGGAGGGAGAATCTGTTCTGTCAAAGACAAAAAACTCATCTTCAACTTTGTTTTTAGCATCTAAAGAGTCTATTGAGTGATATTAAGTGTTTGGTTTTCTTTTGTCCGTCTAAAAGTATGTTGTTAATTGTTGTTACTTATTGTAAATAAAGTTCTTTTGTAAAATCAAATCTCTCTCTCTCTCTCTCTCTCTCTCTCTCTCCTCTCCTCTCTCTCCTGTTTCCGTTTCCGTTTCCGGTTTCCGGTTTCCGGTGAGTGTGAGTGTGAGTGTGAGTGACGGTGGTGGTGTTGCGAGTGGCGCGGAGATTGAATTGTTTGCTATCCTTTCTACTGTTTTCAAAGTGCACGATCAGGTCAGTTTGTTTTCATATTTGTATTGAGTGTTGTTGGCTGTGTAAGACAGATCGTTGGAGGGGTTGGAGGGAGGAATGGCGTCTGCTGAGACGCCACCTCCGACTCTCCGACAGGGAGTTCGGATAGTCCCTCCGAACGGTACTGTCACCGTGGAGGAGGTTCTGTTAGCTGCAGGTGAACAGGTAGGCCATGATAAACTCTTGTATGCATCCCGAATGAATAAGGCTGTGGTTGTTTTTCTGAAGAGTGAGCCTCTTGTGTATCAGCTGATTGAGAGTGGTGTGTTCATTAGGGATTTGTTTGTGCAGGTTTCCCCGTTGTCGGTTCCCTCTACGCGGATCACCGTATCCGGTGTTCCGCCGTTTATTTCTAACAACTTGTTAGAGAACGAACTCCGCAGGTTTGGGAAGTTTGCGAGTGGGTTCAAAACTGTGAGTCTAGGATGTAAAGATCCCAAACTGAAACATGTTCAATCTTTGCGGCGTCAGGTGTTCATGTTTTTGGATTCGCCCACACAGACTCTGGAGGTTTCCTTTAGAGTGAAACACGGTGACGCTTCTTATATGGTGTATGCGAGCTCGGGACAACTGAAGTGTTTTGAGTGTGGTGATGTGGGACACAAACGTTTTGCGTGTCCGCACAGACAGCAGGAGGCGGCTAGTGCTGCCGCTGACGCGGGCAGCTCTGTTAGTGTGGCGCATGTGGCGGGGGCCGCGTCCGCGTCCGCGCTTGGGGCGGAGGCCGCGTCCGCGTCCGCGCTTGGGGCGGAGGCCGCGTCCGCGCCCGTGCCTGGGGCGGAGGCCGCGTCCGCGTCCGCGTCCGTGCCTGGGACGGGGGCCGCGTTCGTGCCCGTCCCTGGGGCGGGGGCCGCGTCCGCGTCCGCGCCTGGGGCGGAGGCCGCGTCCGCGTCCGTGCCTGCGGCAGAGGCCGCGTCCGCGCCTGCGCCTTGTGCTGAGGCCGTGGCTGAGGTAGAGGTGGCTTCGACCAGCTCTCAGGCTACAGAAAAATCACAGACTGTAGATAATGATAAAATTGAAGATTCCACAAGTTCTGCAGTTGTAGATGTTTCATTGAAGGAAGGTAAGACAGTGTGTTGTAGCCAGGCATCATGTGAAGGAGAGGACATGGATGAAGATTATGAGTCAGACAATGCATCCATTGCTGATTTGCCAAATAGTGGCTCTGGTCTTTATTCTTTAGAGTCAATCAATCAATTTATGGATGAAACGTACAACAAATCAGTAAAAATCAGTGACTACTTTAGTGATACTGAAAAGTTCATAAAGTCAGTCAGCATACTGAAAAGACAGGTTGGGTTTGACCTCCTGGACGCGAAAAAACGGTTCCGTCTTAAAAAGCACATCACCGCACTGAGGAAAGTTGGACGTAAGAGTGTGAAGAAGACAAAGAAATGATCATGCATCACAAGGTGTTATTCTTCTTCTACTGCTCCCTGTTTGTGTCTACTTATCTGTTCTTTCTCTCTGATCTTTCTATGAGGAGTCTTAAGATAGGATCTCTTAACATTAATGGTGGGAGGGACAGACAGAAAAGGGGCCTTATCTCTGAGATCTCAACTCAGAAAAACATTGATATCTTGTTTTTACAAGAGACTCATACCACACCATCAGATGAGACAGATTGGGGTTTATGGTGGGAGGGCTCTAACTACCTTAGCCATGGCACCAACCTTAGTGCAGGAGTAGCCATTTTGTTTAGAGCATCTGCAAATGTAAAGATCGTCTCTTGTGCTGAAATTGTAAAGGGAAGGCTTTTAATTGTAAGAGCAGAAATAGAGGACACTGTTTTCTGCTTCACTAATATTTATGCTCCAAATAATGGAGCTGAAAGGGTAGCTTTCTATACCCGCCTCCAAAAGGAGTTACTGATCTATAATCAGGATCAGATCATTCTTGGTGGTGATTTTAACTGCACACTTGATTTCACCGTGGATAGAATAGGAGAGGAGCCACATCCACATTCATCCCAGACTTTAAAAACTGTCATCTCTCACCTGGATTTGTTGGACACATTTAGAGTGAAACATCCACAATCCAGACAGTATACATGGGTCAGGGTTAACAGTAACAGGGTGTGTGCAGCTAGACTGGACAGGGTTTACATCTCCAGAACTCTCAACCCCAGATTAATTCATTGTAATATTCTGCCTGTCGGCTTCACTGATCACCATTTTGTTAGTGTGGAGCTGATTATTTCACCAGGTGAAAGGGCTAAGTCCTTCTGGCATTTTAATAACAAGCTTCTACTGGACAATGTTTTCTGTAAAAACTTTGGGTGTTTTTGGGATCAGTGGCAATTAAGAAAAGTTGAGTTTGATTCTTTGAAGCTTTGGTGGGAGGTTGGTAAAGCTCAGATTCGTGTTTTTTGTCAGCAGTACACGTCACACTCTTCTGCTAGATTAAAAACAGTCATTAAAAATCTTGAGGACAACATTAAGAACCTTGAGGAGGGGTTAAATGGGAGTGTGGATCCCACCACTGGTACCCTGCTGAAGGAGAAACGTATGGAGTTGAGCTCTTTCCTGCAGGAGAGGGTGAAGGGAGCTCTTGTGCGGAGTCGTTTCCTTCAACTCAAAGACATGGATGCCCCAACGTCTTTCTTTTTCAATCTTGAGAGATCTGTGGCTCAAAAAAAGCTGCTGACTTGTCTGAAACTGCCAGGAGGTCAAATAACAGCTGATCCAAAGGAAATGAGCAGTCACGCCATGCAGTTCTATGAGGATCTGTTTGGAGCAGAGAGTTGCAGCCAGGAGTGTCGCAGGGAGCTCCTGGAGGGTCTCCCTCAGCTCAGTGTGGAGGAGAGGTCTCTT
>NC_089198.1:5704716-5729716 GCF_963930695.1 Labrus bergylta | reverse complement strand
GTGTCAGTGAAGCCTCGTACTTCTGTTAGCCTGTCAACACATGAAGAAGGGATCTGATTGGCTGCTGCAGGTCGAGAAGTTATCCAGATGAGAGCTGAGGGGAGCAGAGTCCCCCTGATGAGGTTTGTCAACAGTGTGTTTAACGGTGATTTCTTTGTGACATCAGACACAACCTCCATGTTTGTGAAGTCCAACGACGGTCTGCTTTCATCCAGGCCGTCAAAGATGAACAACAGTTTACAGACAGCGAGCGTCTCTGCTGTGACCTTCTGTAATGTTGGATGGAAAACACGGAGCAGCTCAAGAAGACTGTACTCCTTATCTCCACAGAATAACAAAGGGGTCTGTTTCTGTGGAGGAGCAGCTGTCCAGCTGTGCTTTGTGTCAGTGTGTCCTAAGAGATCCAGTTTCTACCAGATGTGGACACTGGTTCTGTAGACAGTGTCTCACCTCATACTGGGACCAGTCTACTTCATCAGGAGAGTCCTCCTGTCCCCAGTGTGGAGAACGAGGACTGCAGAGATCCAGTAAGTCCAGCACTGTAATAAGTAAGACTGAAGTCATTGTGTCTAAAAACAAGACAAAGCAGTTAGTATTTTCATTGATATATAGTTAAATGAAACATTTACATTTTATCTGATTCTTGCTGTCAGTTTATATTCAGTATATTTTATTTCTCTTGTAGCAGCACACATTTATTACAGGGATGTTTTTGTGTCATGCAGTTTGCTTAATGTGTAATAATGAAAATTGTTGATTTGATCATTTTATAAATCCAGTCTCAGGATATGTTTCTTCTCTTTCAGCAGATAGAGGTCTGCAGGAGGTTACAGATGAACTTAAGATCAGTCTGAGGAAGAGATGTGAACATGTGACTGAAGGAAGTGATGAAACAGGAAGTAGAACCCTCCTCAACAGGATCTACACTGAGCTCTACATCACAGAGGGACAGAGTGAAGAGGTGAACACCCAACATGAGGTGAGACAGCTTGAGACAGACTCTAAAAAGAAGACCCTCCATGAGACTCCAATCAAGTGTCAGGACATCTTTAAAGCCTTACCCGACCAACAGAACCAAAAGACAGAAGCTCAACCCGACCAACAGAACCAAAAGACAGAAGCTCAACCCGACCAACAGAACCAAAAGACAGAAGCTCAACCCGACCAACAGAACCAAAAGACAGAAGCTCAACCCGACCAACAGAACCAAAAGACAGAAGCTCAACCCGACCAACAGAACCTAAAGACAGAAGCTCAACCCGACCAACAGAAACCCATCAGAGTGGTTCTGACAAACGGCGTCGCTGGTGTTGGAAAAACCTTCTCAGTGCAGAAGTTCACTCTGGACTGGGCAGACGGCTCAGAGAACCAAGACCTCAGTCTGGTGATCCTGCTTTCATTCAGGGAGCTGAACTTGATCGGAGATAAGGGAAATCATAAAGCCGTCAAAACTGACACTGACATTTAGAAACCAGTGGTGGACTAAATCAAATAAAGACACAAAAAGCTGTGTTTTAAAAAGGTGTGCCATGTCCTCCGCAGTGAGCATGTGCAGAAGTCTGTCTGTGTAACCATAGAGTCTACCATCTGAGTCCAATAACTGACCTACAAGTGTGATGTTATTTTCAACCAGTTTTCAAAAAACAGGGATTCATTTTTGTAGAGAATGTCCTTATTGTTCCAGATGTAATATCTGTGTGGAGAGAAGTTATGTTTCAAGATGAGAGACCAAGTCAAGAGTATCTGTTTATGGAAGTTGGATAGTTGGATCTGGATTTTACTGATATTATATTTGCACAGTAATAAAATTCCAGGCCACCAACTTTAGAAAAAACATAATTAGGAATCATATTCCAAAGAGATGTTGGGTTATTTAAAAATGTCTCAGCCTGTTCACTTTGAATGTTAAGAGCTGTGAAGTCTAAAAAGTTCAAGACCCCACATTGACTCGTGTTTATTGTCATGTTCTTTTTAACATAATGTATTTTGTTTTTCCACAGAAAGTTAAACAACGTATAATCAAATCTTTTGATTACATTTTAGTCAACATCCAAAAATAGAGCCGGATTAGTGAGTCTGGAAATGCCCTCAGCTTTTGAGAGCAAGGTCCTTCGTCTCAGAGATAAATCTCTTTGTAAACAAGAGTTTTATCAACGATGGGATTCAAATTTAAGGTGCACCTTATATTTTGCTCCGTGGTGATAACTACTCCCAGGTATGTGACCTGGTCATTCACTGGATTGTTACAAATATGGGGAACATTACAATCTTTAACAGCCATAAGTTCAAAGTGTTTAATATTTAGGTTGAGACCTGAGACCTTTGAAAAGTTATTAATCAGCTTTATAGAGAGCTGCACACTGAGCATGTGCAGGAGCTGTGTCATGACCTGCACACTGAGCATGTGCAGGAGCTGTGTCATGAGTTAAAAAAATAAGTACTGTAAAATCTGAAATAGAAGTTGCACTGGTATAAGACGCGCTGTGTTTTTGAAGGTCTCTCAGAGAGAATATAAAGTTTACACTGTCTTCCTGCGTGACAGTTTTTATTGTGTTCAGCAAAGTCCAAAACCTGCAGTTACTGTTCAGCTCTGTCACCCTTTTAGTCTGTTTTCTCTTTGTGGAGTCTGCTCTCCTACCAGCTACAGTACGGTAGTCGAGCTCTCAGCCTGCAGGGAAAGTTGTGAAGCAGAGACTCCTAGCTTGCGAGCTCTCTGCCTGACTCTGCTTGTTTCTCTTTAACTTTAATAAAGGACTCTTTCAATCAAAAGAGCGTTCAACAAGGTTTATTTATGGAACAATATCCTACAGTTTTCTGTAAATTCATTATTTTGACCTCTTGAGGGAAAAGTTTTGAAAACGTAGCGCAGCCAGACTGGTCTGTGTCGCTGTCTTTCCCAGAACAGCGTGCAATCAGCTCTTAATACACTGAGGGCCTGATTTACTAAAGTCCCAAGTAAAGAGTACTAAACTGTGTGTTCACTCCAAAAAATTGCACGTTTGGTGAGTGTGTGATTTTCGGGTGATCGACTAAGAAAGTTTGCGTGAATGACACCAGGTGCAAACCTTGTGGAGGCGGTACTATTTAAGTTGGGTTTTTGTGTGTTCTACTGGTTTACGTCATGGAGAGTTTGGACGGAAAGCAGGACGACGGCAAGCGCAAAATAGGTCTCAGAGGAAGAGGCAAATGAACGTACAGTATTTTTGAGTTCTAGCAGATAAAACTGAATATTACAAAAAGAAAATTTGGCTTATAAGAAAACCTCTGCATTAAACAGGGCCTCTGTTTTCTTCATCTTTTGAAGATGAATTGTCATACATTGTGCAGGAGGTGTGAGCTGTGTCCTCTGTGGCGCTCAGGCGCGACACTCTGCACATTGTTGAGCACCAGAGAGCTGGCCAGCGCTGTGTCTGATCGGACATAAACGCTCTTCCTAAGAGTTATCTAAGACGGGGGTACAAGCAGTGGTGAGGTCCCCCCAGTCAAGCGTAGCAGCAGCGGGCTTTAGAGGGAGGAGACGAGCGCACTATGGAGAGGAGCGCACCAGAGGACACGAGCTGGGGGAGAGACGCACAACCTGAGAAAAAGGAAATCCCCAGTTTAAAATAAAATGTTGGTGAGAAGAGGGAAATATGAAGAAATAAACGTCAGTGTTGAAATTCTTTAGAATGCAGAGGCTGTGAATGTTCAGTTTTGTTTAAATAGGCAACAATATAGTTTAATCATGGTGTTTCCTGCTGTCATTCCAAACTTATTAACATGTGTGGGGAATAACGTGATCTGTATGCCTTCTTTTGTTGTGCCTATGTCTCCTCCTAACTTCAATAACAGCAGTCTGTTGTGTGTAACACTGGTCTCCTGGGTTAGCACCTTCTTTTCAAAGGTGTTAAATTCAGACACCGTCACAATCACCTCAGTTTTTGTCTGCTTGGTAAATCACAATGCATGTACTAACTTAACTTGTTTTCATTTTCTCCTTTCTAGGACAGAAACGCCCCATATTGAATATTCATTAAGTCAAACGTACTAAATGGACAATGCGTGTTGTTTTGTTCATATGAAAGATTCAGTCCTCACAGCACGCCGTTAGTAGATCAGTTAACACATTTTTTGTGGGTGGTATCAAGTTTGCACACGTTTTAAGACACACAAACCTTTAGTAAATCAGGCCCAATGAATGGGGATGGTTTTTTAATCACGTCCGGCCGCACACAGTGATGGTGACTTCTGTACCCGCGGTAATGATGGTTCATGTGTCAACATTTTATACTGGTATATTAGTAAGACCCAGCCAACTTTTAAGATGAAGAAAAAACAGGTATTAAAAGTGCATCTTACACCGGATTTTACGGTACTTCAGTAAAAATAAAAAAAAGATCTCATTGTGTAGTCATGTTAGAAAACATTAAAAAAGACAAACAAAGAGTGGACACAACAGAAAACATGATTCAAAGAAAACGATCACAGCAGATCTCACTAAACTTCAGGATCAGTTTAAAAGACTACTTCCTGCAGAATCACAGAGAAGACGACTAGATACACAACCAAAGAGTCAATACTGAAATCATATTATCTTATCTATAAACATATAATACATATATATAATCCTTAGTATGTTGTTATGAGTTCAGTGACTTTCTCTGTATGATCACTGTGTGCAGGTTGATGATTAAAAACAAGAAAATCAACACATTATGGAGTTCAGGACTCTTTCTTTTAGTTTGACAGTTTGGTGATTAAAAAAAGTTCTCTTACTGTGGATCTGAGGGTCCTGGTTCATTACTGAAGAGTGGAGGAAGACCTTTAGACAAGTCACTCTTCATAGAGAGACAGCTGGACAGAGGAGACTCTGCTCTGTTCTCCTCTTTGTCTCCTCCATCACTCATTTTCTGATCTGAGGGTCCTGGTTCATTACTGAAGTTTAGAGGACGAGCTTTAGACAAGTCACTCTTCATAGAGAGACAGCTGAACAGAGGAGACTCTGCTCTGTTCTCCTCTTTGCCCCCTCGATTACCCATCTTCTGATCTCCAGATTGATCAGAGGACAATAAAAGACGTTCATGCAGGTAAAACAACCTGAGGACAAAATAACAAACAGGTGAGATACAAGCAGGAAAAATGTGAAAGACGGAGATGGTCAAGTGTCCACATCTCATTACCTGATGTGATCCTTCATTTGATTTTCTCTTCCTTCCTGTCTGCCTAAGTACCTGATGCAGCACCTCAGTGCAGTTTGTTTTGATCCTAACATGATTTGTCCGTCTGATCTGCCCTGAATAATGCCAATAACAAGACATTGAGTCTTAAACTTTAAACATTAAACTAACATGTTAGTATTTAACAGCAACCATGACCTTTAGGACATTTGTACAACTAGAAGTGTATAAAACAGGGTTGGAAATCAGCACTCGTCACATACGGGTGTCTTTTTGCAGTGGCGGGTGAATTTGCTCAACCTACCGACCACAGTGGCAGAGCGAGGGTCACAATGGTGCTCTATATGCTGGAATGGCTTTGCTTGGTGTAACATGATTAACAGAGCACAGACTAGCATCTCTTTAACAGCGGGTCAACCAGCTTCAGGTGTGTTTAAACTGACGCCTCGCTGTCTCAAGTCCAACATGATGAAAAGAAGAGCGCTGTGGCGTTGATTTGGGCTCAAAGGAGCAGCTGTAAATACTATAACTTCAGACATTTGTCTTGGGCTCAAAGTGCTGCACACATTCAGCGGCCTCACAGTAGAATCCATAAAAACAATAGAAAAACACATCGACATGTTAACAGAAAAGTACAGACCCATGTATAAAACACAACATATATTGCACATTACCCATATAGAGAAAAAGATATCAAAATATAAAAGCATGTAAGAACATCATGACGCCATGATGTTTCTGCTGTAAATGTCCAATGATGAAATGGTGAAACAGACAGTTAGCTGGTACAGCCTACAAATTCTTTTACCATTTGGGAAGACTTCTAAAAGGCTAGAGAGGTGACATTACCTTCACTTGAAACTGTCAGATATCTACATTGAAGTCATTTAAGCTCACAACATACACTCGGCTCCTCTCCAAAAATAGATCTGCTGCTATGAGAGTCTTACACAAACTGTTACATCCACACAGACCTAAACCAATGACCCTTAGATGGTCGACAGATTTAAAATGATATATCCACAAAATGATTCAAGTGAATGATTATGTGAAAATAAATACTAACAGGCACAACCCGTACAGGAGGCTTAGATTTAAAGTGAACAGAGATTACAGTACCACGCTGACATCCAGCTGAAATACAAAACTAATGTAGTTCAGCTTCCTGGGCGCTAAAACGCCCTCGGTGTCAGCTGTTTTTAGTCACTGCACTCAAACGCTATCAGTCGAAAGACGTTCAACTTTGAGAACAGCGCCACGCTGATCAATGTCACTTCTCCCTCACCGACCAATCAAACTCAAGAAGGGGCGGGACTTCTGAGATCAGATTTGTCAATAACAAAGCGATGGCGGAGGAGACGCTGGTCTGACTCGTCTTTTGGAGGGAACAGTTTGCAGGTGTAGAGCTGCTGCTG
The DNA here is from genome assembly GCF_963930695.1 of Labrus bergylta. NCBI lineage: Eukaryota > Metazoa > Chordata > Actinopteri > Labriformes > Labridae > Labrus > Labrus bergylta. The sequence goes on along the minus strand of NC_089198.1, from coordinate 5,723,145 downwards.
ACATCAGGACATGACTCCTTCAATTCAATTCAATTCAATTCAAAAAACTTTATTTGTCCCCGGGGGGCAATTCAAAGGCACACAGAGCAGTAAATTAACAACAGTGCAAGTAAACAAAACATTATGACCTAAATAGTAAGTGTCAATTTAAATACAACTTAAAGCTTAAACTTAACTTAAAAACACAAAATATAAAAGAGTAGATATAAGTGGACAGTGATCGGACTAACAGATGTAAACAGATGTAACCAGAACTATGTGCAGTAGTGACCAGATGTGAACAGAACTATGTGCAGTAAACGAGAAATAAATATATATATATAGAGCTATGTGCAGGTAGGCAAATACTAAATGATAAGTCATTAAGGTGCATGGTGAATAATGGAACGACAGAACTAATATATACAATATAACTGTAAGGTAAATAAAGTGACCGTAGCTGTAAAGGTAAATAAAGTGACCGTAGCTGTAAAGGTAAATAAAGTGACCGTAGCTGTAAAGGTAAATAAAGTGACCGTAGCTGTAAAGGTAAGAATTAGATAAATAAAGTGACCGTAGCTGTAAGGTAAGAATTAGATAAATAAAGTGACCGTAGTGCAATGATGGATAAGAACAACAGGAATAAATTAACCAGAACTGTATGAATACTGATATAAAATGGATAGAATAAAGTGATGTAGTGCATGAGACCAGATAAAGCAGAGGCAGTTAAGGTGCATGTCAATATAAAGGAAGTAAAAAGTTCACAGCTGAGAGTCAGCATTGGGTGAGATGTGCTGGTGTCTGTTAAGGGGGGGGGGTTAGGAGTTGAGGAGCTGGACAGCCCTGGGAACAAAGGTTGCTCTTCTCCTCTGTGTCCTGCAGCAGGGACAGCGAAGCCGGCGTCCTGAGGGGAGCCACTCAAACGCTGGGAAGAGAGCGTGTGAGGGGTCCTGCATGATCCGACCTGCTAGCCTGATTATCTGTTGCTCATAGATGGATGTCAAAGTCCTTACAGGTAGTCCAATGATCTTAGAGCAGACTGTGACCGTGCTCTGCAGGCGGTTTCTGTTCTGGAGGGTGGTGGAGTGGAACCAGCAGGTTATAGAAAAAGTAATAATGCTCTCAATGAAGGAGTAGTAGAAGGTCAGAAGAATGTTCTTACTGACTCCAAAGGAATTGAGCTTCCTTAGGAGGTATTTTTGCTGCTGACATTTCCTGAGAATGTCCTCGGTGTTGGAGGAGAATTTCAGCAGGCTGTCGAAGCTGGTACCCAGGTACTTATACTCCTCTACTAGTTCGACAGGATTCCCATGGATTGTGGTTATTGCTGATGCAGCCAGTTCCCTCTGCTTGTTGGAGAAGGTCACCACCATGTCTTTGGTCTTGCTCACGTTCAGTTCGAGGCAGGAGCTGTCACACCACTCCACAAACTCCTGAAGAACTGGTCCATGGTGCTGAGAGGGGCCTGACAGCAGAGACAGGAGAACTGTGTCGTCCGCGTACTTCACCAGGTGACAGTTTGGCTGTGTGGTTCTGCAGTCATCGGTGTAGAGGATGAAGAGCAGAAGTGAGAGCACGCAGCCCTGAGGGGTGCCAGTTGAGGTGTGTTGGAGGTTGGAGAAGGTGTTGTTGACCAGAACTCTCTGTGATCTGTTGGTCAGAAAGTCCAATATCCACAGGATGAGCTGGTCGTTCAGATGGAAGCAAGTTGAAAGTTTGTCAGCCAGGATGTGAGGCTGCAGGGTGTTGAATGCAGAGGAGAAGTCTGCAAACAGGAGTCTGGCTGAGGTGTTGGGGTGCTCCAGGTGTTTTTGAACAGTGTCTATTATGAATGTTTTTGCATCATCGACACCTCTGCCTGCACGATAAGCAAATTGTAGTGGGTCCATCTGGGAGTCGGTTTCTCTGATGATGTGTTGTTTTATGATCCTCTCCATGGCCTTCATCACCAGAGACGTGAGGGCTACAGGCCTGAGGTCATTCAGTGATTTGGCGGGGCTTTTCTTAGGGATGGGGATAACTGTGGAGTGTTTCCACAGCTGGGGGACTGTGCTGCTGTCCATAGAGCTCTGGAACAGGGTCTGAAACACGCCCCCTAGCTGCTCGGCACAGTGCTTCAGGATGCGGCCACTGATGTTGTCTGGACCAGGTGAGCTGCTCTCCCTTGTCCTCCTGAGGGCTCTTACCACATCCTCTATGCTGAAGGCGAGTGCAGAGTCACTGGGCTTGAGCATGGACACTGTTCCTTCCAGCTGTGTGGTGTTGTCCTTCTCGAATCTGGTGTAGAATGAGTTGAGATCGTTGGGGAGAGAAGTAGAGCTGCTGCCTGCAACCTCGATGGTTTTGATGTTGGTAGCAGCAGTGTTCACAGCAGCCATGTTTTTGAGGCCCTGCCAAGCTGAGCGGAGGTTCCCCTGTGTGAATTTTTCCTCCACTTTGTTCTTATACTTGAGTTTGGCAGTTTTTATGGCGTGCTTGACTTCTCTGTTTACCTCCTTTTAGCTCCTTGAGCTCTTTGGTGATCCAAGGTTTATAGTTGGGGTAGATTGTGACTGTTCTGGAGGGGATGATGTTCTCCACACAGAAAGAGATGTACGATGAAACAGTGTCCACATGCTCATTAATGTTGTTGGAGGGGGCTAAGAGGTTATCCCAGTCAGTGGATTCAAAGCATCCTTGTAGTGTAAGAATGCTTTCGTTGGTCCACTGCCTGATGTTCTTAAAAACTTTCTTAGCCCTCTTTATTACAGGAGTATATGCTGGAGCAAGCAGGACGGCATGGTGGTCAGCAGAGCCAAGAGGGGGGAGAACAACAGATCTGTATGCGTTAGGAACTGAACCATAGCATTTATCCAGTGTCTTCCCCAGGCGGATGCTGCATGTAATGTACTGCTGGTAACCTTTTAGTGCTTTTTCAGGAGAGCAATGGTTGAAATCACCCAAGATGAATTTGGGAGAGTCCGGTGATATGAGTTCCAGTTTATTTAATAAGTTTGTGATGTGTTCAGTGGCTGTGGCTGCGTTAGCTCTGGGATGGATGTAAACCAGGATGAGAAAAAGCTGTGGAAATTCTCTGGGGAGATAGAAAGGGCGAAGGGAGACAGCCAGAAGCTCAATGTTCGAGGTGCACAGTTTCTCCCTCACGACGATCGTCGAGCACCAGCGTGTTCACATAAAGACACACGCCGCCGCCATGTTGTTTCCCAGTGAGCTCACTGTCTCGATCAAGTCTTAAAGGGGGGGAGAAGCCATCAACGTGCAGCTTGTTATCATCGTCGTTCTTATTTAACCACGTCTCAGTAAAAACAAGAACAGAGGCAGTCCTGTACTCATGCATGTGGTTAGGGAGCGTACATTAGCCAGGATGATAGATGGAAGCGGCCGTTGTTTACATGCCTCCCGTTTAAGCCTGGCTCATTCCTCCCTTTCTCTTTCCCCTCCTGGTTACCTTGTTATTTTTGTGAGCGGAGTTGTCTTGGCTGACTGAGTTATCCCGGAGAAGTATGTTTGTGTTGATGGTGTGATGAGTTTTAAATCCGAGCTGCAGCAGAATGTCTCTCAAGTAGGTGGTTCGCGACCCACCTGGAACGTTGTTTCTGCTCGCAGTCACAAACTCCCAGAGGAGCCAAACGTGCAGAAATGTCCACAAAAGAATTCGGGTATCCATGCCAATGGTAAATAATTCCGGGGGATGAAAAAGAAAGAAAGAAGAAGACTGCCGTGTGCTGTAGTCCGTTTGTCGCGGTGTTCATGGTTGTAAACAAAGAGCAGGGCTGCGAGAGGACGAGCGTGGGAAAAAAGAAAGTCTGCTTCGTCTGAGTAGTAGCGGTCAAAAGTTATAAAACACACTCTTCCTGTGTGTCCTCGGGAAAAACCATGAAAAACAATATATCTGAAGAAAATTAAACAGTAGAAAAACGTAATAAACGCTAAATAACTGCTCTGTGAGCCGGCCGGTCTTCCGCACGAGCAGCGACCCGGGACCTTTACATCGTCCTCATGTTTTCTTGGTGATATTTATTTGATTTAAAGAAAATATGAAACACATGGAGCTAAAACACACCTTACGGACATTACAGAGGGAAGCACAAGTTCACTTTTGTAATCTAGCAACAAGGAGCGCTGGTGAGAAGCGCTCTGAAACAAAGGTTGTGAACACGATATAACACGCATTCTATTTCAAGCTCTTCACACTAAAAGTTCCTGGTTTAAATAGCATTGCTTTTATTGTGAAGCAGCTACATTAGAAAATGGGATATTTTTCAACAGAAGCAAATGACTGTAACTCAGACGTTTGAAATACAAACGCAGAGGAAAGGAACCTGACAGATTCAGTTAGAAGCTCCAACGTCCTGAGGAGAAAACATACAGTGACTTAAAAATATCTTTCTAAATGAAACTCAGTTTCCAGCAGAAACCTTTATGACTGTGATGACTCTCCTCATATAAGCTCATATTCTTTTAAAACAATATATCCATTATCTTACCTCTCAGTCCAGGTTTCAGTTCAGCTTCATCAGCCTTTGAGGACATAGCCCAAAAATAATAAACTAAAACAAAGTTTTTTCTGTTTCTGAGTGAGACAAACAGCATGTCAGTATTTTATTTAATAGTTGATCGTCTATTTCTTGAATACTATAAGCCTTGATTATTATGTTACACGTCATTACATTGTGCTGCCAGTTAAAATAAAGTGGCAGGTAAGAAATGTAAGACTGGTACCCGCCAAGCACCAAATGCAGGTAGATTATCCGTTTGGCAAGTTAATTTCCAGTGGTGTAGTTGAGGGTATATGCAGGTCAGGTGTACAGGTATACCCACTTATTTTTCAGTCTGCATAGGGTATCCTCACTTCCCTCTGATTCACACCAGTTATTGATTGACATCATTCAGCAGTATGCAGCAATTTTTGTTCCCAGGGTTGGTGAAGGGATGATCCTCCCTCCTGCCTAAAAAGTGTAAGACTGGTAGATTTTTGAATCCACCAGTCACAGGGGCACGTAGGTGAAAAAGTTCATCACCAACCGTGGTATAAAACAAAGTCCTTCATGCCTGTAGGGTCAAAACCTTCTCATAAAACAGACCTCATTCAGTCACAACATTTTACTAGGTTGCAGTATTTTGTTGTGACTGCTTGAAGAGGTGGAGAAAATATTTCTTATAAAATTTAAAAGTGAGTCATTCTCTGGACTTCATTTAACGTGAGAGAAAACCATTAACGCTGACTTTGAGCTCAGACCGCAGGAGTCCTGACAAACAGGAAACAATACGAGAGAAACTCAAGAGTTAGGATTAAAGATCAGCCGAGGACAAAGTCCCAAAACATATCAGATAGCTTGGTGTGTGTGTGAGAGTGTGTGAGAGTGTGTGTGAGTGAGAATGTGTGTGAGTGTGAGAGTGTGTGAGTGTGTGTGTGTGTGTGAGAGTGTGTATGTGTGTGTGTGTGTGTGTGTGTGTGTGAGAGAGTGTGTATGTGTGTGTGTGTGTGTTTGTGTGTGTGTGTGTGTGTGTGTGTGTGTGTGTGTGTGTGTGTGTGTGTGAGAGAGTGTGTGTGTGTGTGTGTGTTTGTGTGTGTGTGTGTGTGTGTGTGTGTGTGTGTGTGAGAGTGTGTATGTGTGTGTGTGTGTGTGTGTGTGTGTGTGTGTGTGTGTGTGTGTGTGTGTGTGTGTGTGTGTGTGTGTGTGTGTGTGTGTGTGTGAGAGTGCCTACCATTATATTAGATGATGATTTTATTTCTCTTTCTTCGTCTGCTAAAAAAACAAAAAGGTAAGCTGACACGCTTTTTTTTTCTCCAAAGGCGGCTGTGAATTCAGTGTTTATATTTTCATGCTGTGAATCTTTTCTCAAACTTTAATTCAAGGTTTCTATGTGGTCTTTTTTTTATTTTTTAAATTGATTGAATTCATTAAAACTACAGGGGAAGGAAAGAAGAGGTCTTTGTGCTGAGGTGTGTTCAGACTAAAGAGTTCAGGAGCGTTAGACGTGGTCAAACTGCATATGAACTAAAATACTGTAAAGACTTGAAAATCATGATTCAGGGCGCCAGGGGCCTAGCGGTTAGGTCGCACCCCATGTACGGACACTATAGGCCTCCAAGTGTGCAAGTCCAACCTGTGGCACCTTTACCTCATGTCATTCCCTTCTCTTTCTCCCTGATTTCCTTCTCTACCCACTGTCCTCTGAAGGACAGGAACAGAAAGAACTCTCAGTAGAAGTTGATGTTATTAGCTCCCTGACGGCTAACAAATGCACACAGGCTCTTGGAGATATTGTCTGAGGTTTTTCCACTTTAAAGGTGACATATCCTCCTCCTCCTCTTCAGTGTAAATGAGTCTCAGAGCTCCTCAAAACATGTGTGTGAAGTTTCTTGTTCTAAATCCACTCTGATCCTGTATTTGATCATGTCTATAAACCCCTCTATTTCAGCCCTGCTCAGAACAGGCTGTTTCTGTGTCTGTACCTTTAAATATGTAAATGAGCTGTGTCTGACCACGCCCCCTCTCTGGAAGGGCTTGGGTGTACTCTGTCTTTCTCGCTCCATGTGCTATTGTTTACGGTGAGAAGGCAGACTCAGAGGGCAGAACAAACACCTAGCTGTGGGAGTGTCACCCACTTGTCCCAGATTACAAGTCCTGCACAGTAGGCTCTTGCTCCTCACACAATTAAAAGCATCAGTAAATATGTTTCTGTCTTGACACAACACTCACATGTAAATATGCATGTTGGCAGTTACTGGCGGTCTCACTTTGTTCTCTGTGTATACTGGCTCTATAATACCTGCTGAATGTGAGCCACTGTAAGGATGGAAGGACAACATTCAAACTCCTAATTCTGTTTTAAAATGCAACCTAAAGTTCATTATTATTACGAGGCCTCTAGAACTCAGACTTAGCCAAATCACATCAAAGATAATCACGCTTCCTCTTCCTGCCACAAAAAAATAAAATCAACTAATTCTTGTTTTTTCACCTCTGACTGCTGAAGCACCATTTTAGCTTCAGCCTAACTACAGGAAGATTCTCTTATGTTCAACAAGGATTGAAAATGTCTTACAGTTGGACCTGGCCTAATACAGTATGCCTCATGGATGGAAGAACAGTAACAGTCCTTATACTCTTTCACTGTGATTAACACATGCAAGCCTTATATTTAGATAGAATATAGAAACATCTAAACCCATCTCTTCTTCTATTAAAGTCTGTTAAATGCAGGAAGTCACATTTTACTTTACAGAAACAGTTTACACTAGTCATTGATATTGACATTTTCAGAATTGCACTGAGTACATACCTTGCCGGTCTTGAAGATCCCCTTGCCGGTACAATGGGAGGGTATGAAGAGCCAGAGTGCTTCTTGTGTACATCATGCTGTTCCTAGGCCAAAAAATAAATTCCTTTTTAAATTCTCATTATGACTATAAGAAAAAATGATCATTATTAACCTTAGCTGCAGGTTAAAATGATTATTCTTCTGTATGTAATTTACCTACAGCTTATAAATGCTCCTGCAGCGCCTGTCTCTCATGTCGCTGAGGCCTTCTGCCTGTATGCTGTTGCAGTGTGTGTCGGTCCAGCTGGCTGTAGAATGTGTTGTGAAGGTTCATATTTGTGATGCAATGGAACTCAGCAAACAACTGCAGACCTGCAGAAACATAAAAGTATATTGATGAACACTTTTTAACTGTAACACTGAAAATAGATTATTTGTAGTTTTACTTAATATTCAGTTTGATCCAAGGGAAATAGATTCAATTAGCAATATGACATCATTTAGATTATTCCAGTTCATCATAATCAAATGCTTATGTTTATTTTAATTTAACAACAAATCATACTCACCAATACAAAGGTTGATATCTGGTGAGTCAGGTGACTGGGGGATGATGAAATGCCTTCAGCAGCTCTCCCTTAATGGGAACAAATGATATGAAAACAAGCTAAGATTAGTTCAAATAATGGCCCTGTGAAAAACTGCTTGCACTATATACTTGAAACTATTTTCTAATGTTCTGTTGAACAAAGACATGTATGTTTGTAAGGCAGTTCATCACACCACGAACTACAGTTTCAACAAACAGCCCTCACCAATATGAAACTTTTTGTCAACACAGTAGAACATGTCCCTCATGTTATAATGCAGTAGATGATTAAAGATTATCACTGTACTGCTGGGGCAGACAGAAGGCTGTGGGTTCACAGGTAATAATATGAAAAGTTTAGAAATGGCTTCTTACCTGATGTCTTTAAAGCTTGAAGTTCAGTGCTCTTCCTCCACTTCAACCTGATGGGAAAGATCAGTCACATACGATATAAAAACAAACCAGGATCACTCATTAAACATATTTTAGTGAGTCACACAACTCTCTATTTAACGGTTCATTCAATATTTAAAAATCATTTATGTTGCTTTCTGTTCTTCTTTGTCCTGCAGTCTGACAAATGATTACGACGAAGAACATTATATTTGATCTCAAACACGTCAGCGCAGCAGCTTACCTGCCTCCACAGTAGGGTCAAAGTTCATCTCAATAACGTTGCTGCAGTTTCAACAACAGTTAGCTCCAGGTATTAGCATGCTAACGTTATAGCTTCTGTTTACGTTATACACCAGTAAACAGACACGAGAAGTTTGAGAAACTTTTTTACTCACCACAGCAGATGACTTAGAACAAGGAACCGAGACCTGAAATAATGCCACTCAGTTGAATGGTAGTGGCTTCAGTCAGTGGCACACCGTCATGTTGATGTTACCCTAACTTTCTTCTTCTTCTTCTTCTTCTTCTTCTTCTTCTTCTTCTTCTTGAATTATGACTCATATTCCTCTATCCTCCTCAACAAACCTGTTCTCAAGAGATATTTAAACAAGCATCTTCGTCCTCTCCCTCTCTCCCCACACTCCAAAATACTTTTGAAATCTCTTCTTACGAGTCCCTCTCTCTCCATTTCTGACATCATGTTCTGTCTATGTGTTAAATACTTTCTACATTTAATAACTATGTTCAACTGTTTCTGCTAGATTGCATATCTCACAAAGACCGGATGAATGTTTTCCAGTGATATGTAGAGAGCTATTTAAATGACTGTGACTGATTCTTAACCTGGACATTACGACCTCCTCTCTTCTGTTGCTCCCTCTGTATTTTACTTTATCTATTTCCGTCTGAATTGAATATAAATGTCTTCCCTTTGTCTGATTGTTCTGATATTGTTGCCATTCCTGTTTAATTTTACTCCATGTGACTTGTTTCCCCTCTGACTTAGATCATTTGATGTTAATATCAATCCTCTCTTTCTTTACAGCTTCCTTTGCCAACCTGTCCACCTTTTCATTTCCTGCTATACCTGAATGTTCTGGAACCCACATGAACATCACATCTGTCCCCTGTTTAACCACCTGGGAATGTGTAAATATGATTTCATATAATACATCTTGACGACTGTGAGATGATCCTGATTGAATACTGTATAAAGCGCTGACTGAATCACTGCATATCAGCACTTTCCTTCCTTTCATTTGCTCAACACATTCTAATGCAACTAAAATGGCGTACAACTCTACTGTGTACACGTTCAGGAAATCTGACGTTCTCTTCACTACTTCAACCTTGAGTTTTGGGATAAACGCAGCTGATCCTGTTGCATTTGTCATCGGGTCTTTAGATCCATCTGTGAATACTTGTACATGATCTCCATATCTCTGTTCTATGTGTTCATAGAATTCACTAACTAAATCAACATTTCTTTTCCTTTCCTTTATCTTTAGTAACTCCAAGTCTACTTCAGCTGTCTCAAGCAGCCACATTGGAACTGGTGGCCATAAAACAGCTGGACTGATATCCTTGTCATACACTCCCATATCTCTCGCCACTCTATCCCTGATCCATCCAAAACTGGACTTGATTGTTCTCTCTTTTTCCCAGCAATCCTTTAACACTGCTTTTGTTGGCTGACTATCTCCATGTCCTCTCAAGTTCAGCCAATAATTTGCTAATAGCTGTTTCCTCCTTAAACATAGTGGCATCTCTCCTACTTCTACCTGAAGTGTACATATTGGAGATGATTTCACTGCCCCAATACATATCCTAAGAGCCTGTGCCTGAATCATTTCTAACTTTGCAAGTGTTGTCTTTGCTGCAGATCCATATACCACACTCCCATACTCAATCCTAGTTCTAATTAACGCCACATATATATATTTTAAGGCAGCAACATCAGCTCCCCAATCCATTCCTACGAGACATCTCATTACATTTATTACTTTTTTGCATGGATGTGTTCCTTCCATGTCAACCGGACATCAAAAAATACCCCTAAAAAACGAAATGAGTCAACTCGTTCTATCTTATTTCCACACAATGTCAAACCAATATTCTCCCCAATTTTCTTTCAAGAAAAGAACATGATCTTTGTTTTTTCCACAGAAAATGTCATTCCCCACTTTAATCCCCACTTCTCAACTAAACTGATCCCTTTCTGAATTTTATTTACAATAAATTGTATATTCTTTCCTTTTTTCCACAATGCTCCATCATCTACAAACAATGATCTTCCTATATCTGTTGGGATATTATCAAATATATCATTTATCATAATTGAAAATAAAATCGGACTTATCACACTTCCCTGTGGTGTTCCATTCTCTACAACATACTTTTTAGATATTTCATCACCTATTTTTACTTGAATCGATCTCTTGTTCAGAAAATCCATTATCCAATTAAAAATCCTTCCCTTGACTCCCATGAGATGTAACTTAATCAAAAGTCCCTCTATCCAAAGCATATCATATGCTTTCTCAACATCAAAAAATACTGCAACTACTGTTTCTTTTGTAACCTGAGCTTTTCTTACAACGTCTTCTAAGCTTACCAACCGGATCCATAGTTCCTCGCCCTTTTCTAAACCCACTCTGATATTCTGCCATCATCCCTCTTTTCTCTAGATAGTACACCATTCTTTCATTTACCATGCGCTCCATCAGTTTACAAACATGTGATGTTAAGGCGATTGGCCTGTAGTTTGCTGCATTGCCTGGATCTTTTCCTGGTTTCCTTATAGGAACAATCACTGCCTCCTTCCAGCTAATTGGCACCCTCCATTCCTCCCATACCTTATTATACAACATTAACAATCTGCTAAGTGCCTCTGTACTTAGATGCTTTAACATGATATAACATATCTCATCTTTCCCTGGAGCACTCATTCCAGACTTAGCCAATGATTTTGTTAGCTCTCCCATTGTAAAAGGAACACTAATCTCATCCTCAACATGATTTCTCTTACTCAGTGCTTCAGTACTTTCAAATTTTGTTTTGTCCCTGTACCTTTTTGCTTCCTCACTCAGATTATTAGAACTGTTTATTGTAGCAAACGTTTTAACCATTAATTCTGCTTTTTCTTTATTAGTTATTGCCCCATCCTTTCTGTCATTTAACACAGGATAATTCCAATCTCTTCTGTCCCCTCTCATCCTTCTAATCATCCCCCAAATTTCTCCTACTGGGGTCTTATTCTTCTAGTATGGCCGTTGTGAGTTTTTCAAAAGTGTGAGTGAACGTAGCAACGTTGATGACATCATACGCTGCGTCCCTCTGTTAACTCAAATGATATGATTTAGACACGGATATTAACTCAAACACATTGATCCATATTAAATTAAAACACATCACTCGTTCAGAGAACTCAATAGTTTACTGTTTAACTAATTAGCTGCTTTTAAGTTCTGTACCCTGAATGGCTTTGAGTTAGTAATACTGTTCAGGTTTACAGTGTAGTTTTAAACTATAAAAGGAGGGTCATTTGTTCAGCCATTTAGTTTTATGAATTTAATATTTTGCCCACATAAAAAACAGATTAATTAATATTTATTTGCTGATGAATTGGACTTGAAAATTAATTTAAAAAAGTCAATTCTTGTTGGATTTATTATATTTATATGTTTCCTCAAAGGTATTTTTCTAAATCAAACAAAAAACGCAGTGTCATGAAAACTGCAAAAGAAGGTGTTCAATAGTTTTTAGTTTTAAAAGGTTCATCTTTTGAAAACAGGAAGGAAATATTTACAAACACACATTTAGTATTAGTTTTCACGGAATTGTATTTATGTAATATTTTAAATAGAAATTACTTCATTTTATTTGTAATTATATATTTAAACGGGAAAGTAAGGAGCCCCTGAAGTCCTAAGAAAGTAAAAGAAAAAAAAAAAGTATATATTGCGCAAACAAATTTTTTGTTTTTGTTTTTTACTTTTTTGGACTTCAGGGGCTCTGTAGTAAAGAGAAATCAATTCCGCATTTTTTATTTGATTTAAAAAGGTCCATCTATTTTTACAAAACCTTTCATATTTCTCTGACGTCACTTCCTGACACTTTATCCTGGCGGGACGTTACTGCTGCTGATTGATGCTCACCTGAAAGTAGACCGAATAATTAATACGTTTCTATCTTCTGACAACTTCCGGGTTCACCTGAGGGAGATTTTCTTCACTGGAGAGGATGAAAACAACTCTTCATGAGGTGAGTAACAAACAGTTAGATTTAAAAGAGGACTCGAGCTAACGGTCAAACCTCAGACTGTAAATATTAAGTTTAAATCTCGTGGACGAGGACGTCATGTTTCGGTTTGTCACGTTTTCATCTGGAAAGAAACCCGAGATTTTATAATAATTCATTAAAACATGACAGATGTATTTAGCTGTGAGATGAGTCTCAACACTTGTAGTTTTACAAGTAAATTGAGTGAATTCATTTAAATATAGGCTTACCTGCGTTCTCCCACTTTCTCGCGAGACTTCTTCCATGAGTCTGTGGTTACGCACCTAACTTGATCAGACACAGGTGGAACATCTGCTTTTATATGTTAAAGTCATGAAAGGTTTAGAGGTACTCCAAAACCGACTATTACAGGTAAAGATATCCAGATATGATGCAGAAGAAATGTTTAAAGGGCCTGTCAAAGAGTGTTTTTGAACTTTTCATCACTTTTTCTCTCATTGTTCACCACAAACCAAAAATAACAGTTAGAAGCAAAAGGTAGCCCGCTGCTCTTACAATTATTGTACATTTATTTTAGAGGTGAGCGACTTAATATGTGAAATATTTAGGGACACGTACCAAAGCTATGGTACCAAACTACACCACGTTGTGCCATTATCTGGACCCCTACTAAAGTGAGCACTTCTAATTCCAGGGTCCGGTCCATACATGTTAACATAACATAAAAGTCTACAAAGATGTAACACATCACCTCTAACACTGCTCAGGAATGAGGAGACGTAAAGGCATGTAGGTGTTTCAGTCTGAAGTCTGTCAACATTAAAAAGATCAGATCTGCTCCTCTTCTGAGCTTTATGTTGACTTCATAACAATCTCTACTCCTTTAAGTCGAGCAGCAGAAGAGTGTCAGTGTGTAAAAACAAAAGGCTCATTTATTAGCTGAACTAAATCTGCAGGAGTTTTCCATGTCACTGATTACAACAGAGGCCGATTAGGACGGGACCTTTAAAACATTTAGGGACTAATTAAGAGTATACTCACTTCTTCAGGCTCCACTTTGCATCAGCAGACCATTCAAAATATTAACAACATAATATGAAGAAGATACATTAGAGGGATTCAAATAGTTCAGTCGTAATTTGAGGTCACTGATGGCGTTTATGTTTTATTAAAGGAGAAAATAACAAATATGCTAATGTCACGACTTAATGGTTAGGCTTAGAAATCAGTTTTTTTAAATGTTCCCACCACTCCGCTGTTTTAGTAACACCACTGGGAACAAAACTAATCAAACATCTCTGTATATTCATTTCAAATCATTTAGTTAACTCCTCCCCTGCTCTGTGTAAGATGATGTGAGGTTTCCAAAGATATCCAGCAGTCTGCGCTGACGATCGATCTCGACAGTGAGTTACTATCACTATATGAGTTACTATGGTTACAGGGACAGTGAGTTACTATGGTTACAGGGACTGTTACTATGGTAACCGGGACAGGCTGTGTCTGTCTGGAATATGCTCCAATCTGCTTTTTTTTGTCCACAATGAAACTAAAATAATGATATGAATTATATACTGAACTAAAGTCTAAATTTACTGTGTCATCCAAAACTTGGGGTCAGCTTCATGAATTAAATCATGAGGAATTAACTTTTCCTCGATGGGACCTGGAGCCTGATGAACATCTGAAAACAAACGACTCAAGAGGACAAAAACATAAACATCAGAAAATAACACCAACTTCATGTTTGAGTCAAATTAAGTTTAATTTCAAAGAAGATTAATGTACAGCCTTAATAAAATCCAGACTGTGATATTTAATAAACAGAAGTGGTTGATGTTATTTAATGCAACATGGCCGTCGTATAAGAGGCGGATTGGAAGCAGTGAAACTTTGTGTTGACATGGTGTCAGTTATTAAAAAAGTAAATCACTTGTAGAATATAGAGACATTATTTGAGTGAATTATCAAGAGTAACACACATGAACAACATGACAGAAAGATCACTGTGTCTGGGTTTACACCAAGAGCAGAAACACCAGCCCATCTTAAAACACGGGGTTAATTAGATCAGACGAGGAACTCGTAGAGAATGTGTTGAAGAAATGTGGAGAACATGTTCTCTCTAAAGTGAAGAAGAGTCCAAGTATTCAGTTACAAACTACAGAGAGACTCAAAGAAAGCTCAACTTCCTTCACACTTCACTTCATTACAGAAGTCCAGTCAAAGATTCTTTTTCTGCCTTTGAATCGCTCCACACTCCTGTCCACTAGGGGGCAGTGATTACAAAAAGAGACATTAAACTTGAACATGAAATATAAAAACATAAGAACAAATAAAAGAGCTGGCATCATCTATCTTTCTTTGTGTTTCCTGACACAGAAATAATCTCTTCAGATCGATCAGTCTGGGAGAAAACTGTGGAAACAGTGACACCTGCTGGCAGAAAGCAGTGATCGCAGCAACAGAACCTAAACATGAATTATTATTCAAATAAAACCCTCCACAGATTGAATTTATTTCTATTTAAAATCCTGAGATAATAAAAACAGAAGGTTCAAACATCAAAGTGTAATAAACATCAGAAGTTAAAAATAAAGATAGTTTGATAACGTGTCCGTTGTTACCCTGACATGATGAATGAATATCAATGATTGAGTCTGCATGTTATTTAGCTCTTTTTATATCATCTCATATTACATCAAATATTCAGGTGCTGACTCTGCACCTGGATCCAGACATCCTGTTTGTAGTTCTTTTAAAAACTCAGTGAAGCCTCCTCTTTGTTTTGATCCAACAAAGAGACGACTGATTTATTATCAGACGACCAACGACTCGTGGTTAAAAGCAGAACTTCACACTTTAACTTGCACAGCTGGAATCAACTTCTACTGTTATCTGTGAATATGAGTCAATGAATAACCTGCACCACTACACATGTCCACAGGGTGGCGCTGCAACAGAAACATTTATATACAAATCAAAGAGTTCCTCTTCGGTCGCTGAGTCATGAAGCAGTTTAAATTCAGAATATGAGAATAGAAAAATGTCCGAGGTCATGGTCCTGTGTGTGACGGTGGAGCTGATCTCAGAGCAGCTCAGACTGCAGCACTGAGAGTCATCTGCGCTGTGATTGGTCCGTCAGTCTCCCAGTAACACAGCCCAGTTAAAGACTCACCAACACACCAGCTGCTGCTTCCAGCTCTGTGATCAGCAGGATCCTCTCTTTAAAGACTCACCACCTGTTGATATAAAAAAACATAAATGAGAGATTACACTCTGAGAGAGACTTCATGATTATTCTTTATATTATTCATGATAAACACAGACGGGGCTGGCTCCAAGCTATATACCAGAGCTGCTGACACCATATGAGCCAGCCCGCAGTCTTAGATCCTCAGGTGGGGGCCTCCTGGTCGTTCCAAAGTCGAGACTTAAAACTAAAGGTGACCGGGCCTTTTCAGTCAGGGCCCCTCGACTTTGGAACGACCTCCCTGAGGAGATAAGACTCGCAGACTCCCTCAATTCTTTTAAATCCCTTCTTAAAACATACTTTTACAGACTTGCTTTTATGTGAGGTCGTCTTCTTAATGTCTTTTCTTACTGGTTTTACTATTTTTCTTTTATTTTCTTCTTTCTTTTCTTTGTTTGCTTTAGTTTGTTCTTGTTTTTGCTGTTTGTCAAAGCACTTTGTAAACCTGTGTTTTTAAAAGGTGCTATATAAATCAAGTTATTATTATTATTCTGATCATATAATATCATCGTTATCATGATTATTCTGATTATCAGTGATACAGAACATCCAGTATGAAGAGCAGCAGGGACTTCAGTCCTGCTCAGAAGTGAAGTGGGCGTGGAAAGTAGCACGCCACCTTTCAGCTCTCGTGGTCACGTGTTGGTGACTTGAAGCTTAAAGGGACAGAGAGTCCTTGAAGGCATCATCATGTCAGAGACAGTTGAGTGACGTGTTTACTGAGAGTCCTCGAAGGCATCATCATGTCACAGACAGTTGAGTGACGTGTTTACTGAGAGTCCTCGAAGGCATCATCATGTCAGAGACAGTTGAGTGACGTGTTTACTGAGAGTCCTCGAAGGCATCATCATGTCAGAGACAGTTGAGTGACGTGTTTACTGAGAGTCCTCGAAGGCATCATCATGTCAGAGACAGTTGAGTGACGTGTTTACTGAGAGTCCTTGAAGGCATCATCATGTCAGAGACAGTTGAGTGACGTGTTTACTGAGAGTCCTTGAAGGCATCATCATGTCACAGACAGTTGAGTGATGTGTTTACTGAGTGTCCTTGAAGGCATCATCATCATGTCAGAGACAGTTGAGTGATGTGTTTACTGAGTGTCCTTGAAGGCATCATCATCATGTCAGAGAAAGTTGAGTGACGTGTTTACTGAGAGTCCTTGAAGGCATCATCATGTCAGAGACAGTTGAGTGACGTGTTTACTGAGAGTCCTTGAAGGCATCATCATGTCAGAGACAGTTGAGTGACGTGTTTACTGAGTGTCCTTGAAGGCATCATCATCATGTCAGAGACAGTTGAGTGACGTGTTTACTGAGAGTCCTTGAAGGCATCATCATGTCAGAGACAGTTGAGTGATGTGTTTACTGAGAGTCCTTGAAGGCATCATCGTGTCAGAGACAGTTGAGTGATGTGTTTACTGAGTGTCCTTGAAGGCATCATCATGTCAGAGACAGTTGAGTGATGTGTTGAACCGGTGACCCTCCGATTCCCAACCCAAGTCCCTACAGACTCAGCTACTGCCGCTCAACAAGCAGCCTAATGCCAGAGTTAGAGTTAATGGAGGAATGTAAATGTATTTTTAAGATCTCAAAAGGTACCAGACGAGGGGATCCATTGTCACCATTGATGTTCGTACTATCTATTGAACCGCTGGCAGAATATATTAAAGTAGAACAAAAAATAAAAGGCATATCCAGTGTTTCCCCTACCATTATATTAGGGGGGCGTCATTTCAGGGTACACATTAAATATAAATAAGTCTGAGGGAATGCTAATGGGCTGTACAATCGGGGATGAAATCAAACAGAAATAAGCATTTCATTGGGATGTCGAGAGGATAAATTACTTTTTTCCCCAATTAAGATGCTAGAAATGAGAGAGAGATTAATGAGCATTATTGTAATGCTGATGTTCTGAGTTTTAACTCTACTTCCACATAAGTTACGTGAACGTCCACGAGCCTGCTGGTTAAGAACATCGGGAGGTAATCAGTGTTGATAAATCCCATGTTCTTAACCTGCAGGCTCGCACACGTTCGGGGACATTTACATTCAGAAACGCCTCCAATTAACCATTTATGGTAACAACACACCTCTTTAAAAACCACCTGAATATATTTACCTCGTCGGAATAATGACTACGAGAGCAAAGAAAAGGAGCTTCATAACAACAAGAATGGAAGTGGAAGAGGTTGAATAAAAAAGGGAAATAAATAAAGAGATAAATAAATAAAGAGATAAAATAAGATTAGTAACTCTCGCGCTAAGTGACCCAGATAAATGATTAGTCGAAGTTACTAACAAAAGAACAAATGCTGCATGAGAGAAGGTGACAGGTCAGAGGAGAAAATCTGTTTCAAACCACACAAAATCACTTATTTTGTGTTTTGAATTAAAAAAACTGGGAACATGCATCCAGGTTGAGATGGATTCTGGCGTGCTGTGACACTCGTGGTGCTTTTTATTTGTAGTTTTAATGTTCTACCTCTAGATTCTGTGTGTAAGCATGCTCAGAGCTGTGCTTATATTTAAACACATTTCTAAGTAAAAGAACAAGTTGATCAATTCCACTCTTTGTGTGGGAATGTTCTTACTCATTACACACAGATCCGTGCTCACACACTGTTGATAGATGAGCCCCCTGGACTTTTCTCTTCTCTGGAACCTTTCTTCTAGGTGTATTGTTTTTTTTCAGCACT
>NC_089198.1:5677216-5697216 GCF_963930695.1 Labrus bergylta | reverse complement strand
TACGTGTCCGCACTATCGTGATCTAACTCTGTCACTGACTTTTTATGCACCATGAATCTGTGCCATCTCCGTGCGCAATTCAAGGAAGAATTTTAGCGCTGCTCCGGGGTTAAACCAGCGGACCTCTGTATGATCGGACAGCCTGTGTGTGATATTGTTTTCAGATAAGAATGAAATGTTCAGTAATAGTTATATTTTTACAGTCTGATTAAAGCTGGTGATAAAGGCACAACAGCAGGCTGCTGCATTTAGAAGTGATGTCACGCTGAAACTTTGAGGTGATCAACACAACACGCTCACCTCTGGGTGACCTAAAAATGAACCATCTGTCAATAAAATCAGTTAATATTCATTTTAATTTACTGTTTTTACAATAACCAGAGGTAAAATAAGTCTATCATCAGGCTCAACGCCGGTGTCCACAAACTACACTGGATGTGAGGAGACGGTCTGGGCCGTTACGCAGGACAGAGAGGATTGTTTTTTATTTGCACGAGCTGCTCTTTGTGGCTCACTCCATAGGAAGCTTTGTTATCATTAGTAAAACTTTTGTTTTACATCAGTGAAGACAGGAGAAACTGGTAAGAAGTGTGGACAGAACTGAAGACCGTCATGATGAGCGTGCAGTGCAGCGGTGTGCCTGTCGTTAAGTCTCGTAGCTTTGATGAAATTCTGGCAACTTGTGAGCAAATAAAACTAAAGAAATATCGCTCCTTCGATCTCTCTTGAAAACCTGCATTCTGTGTCACCTCTCTCAGGTGTTCAGCCTGTTTTCTGATGTGATGTATTACCAGAGTAATGCAGGAGCTCGGCCACTCGTCTTTTTTATGATACTCCCTGCTGAGAAAATAGTTCAAAGTGCCCCGTTTGATTAATTTTAGTATCATGATATCAACCTTTACGTTGCTCATTATAGGTTTTAAAACAATTCAGGGAAAATAAGTATCACAAAAATGTAATTTATAAAAAATAAAAAAATATTTTTCAATACATTTCCTCCTTCTTCCCAAAACGTCTCACGGGCCAGATGAAACCTGCTGTCGGGCCGTATGTTTAACATCCCTGCCCTAAGATAAGAGTTAGCCCTAACCCTAACCCAAAAAACAAAGACGATCGTCTGCAACGAAAAGTGAACTAAGTAAACATCTGTAATATTTATTCTAGTTATAGAGAAGACATTCAATCAAAGAGTCTTCAATTTCCTTTGACACTTTCAGAATCTCACAGTGTCACAAACATCTCAGACAAAACAAGTGTTTGACTTTATTTTTACATCTGATGGTTGAAATTGGAATGACCGTTTTTCTTTGTTTAATTATTCATAATTTATCTAAAAATCAGCTGTTCAGGTGGTAAAGAGTGAAATATACAACAAGTTATTTGTTTTATATATGTAGGTTTAAAATGTAAGGCTTTAAATTGCTACCACTCTGTGGATAAAACCACAGAAGAAGAAAATGGACTTCAGCATTAAGATCCTCAGTGTGGATCATTTGATTATCAGCCTGAAGTCTACAGTTTAGTTTCACATCATATGAATCTGAACAGAGAAATTAAACCTGTTGTCTTACCTCAGAGTCTCCAGTCTACAGTTTGGACTCTGCAGTCCAGAACAAAGCAGCTTCACTCCTGAATCCTGCAGCTTGTTGTAGCTCAGGTCCAGCTCTCTCAGATGGGAGGGGTTGGACTTCAGAGCTGAGGCCACAACTTCACAGTGAGTCTCTGACAGTCCACAGTTAGAAAACCTGTCATGACATTAATGGCACATAATATGTTATTTAAAGGAATGTCTTAATATTTTGTTGTGTTCAATCACATCAGAGGTTCAGCTGATCTGAACTCACTTTAGTTAACAAACATTTCGATCACTTGTAAACGTGTGTGTGTGTGAATATGTCTTTGTGTGTGTGTTTGTGTGTGTGTGTGTGTGTGTCTCTGTGTGTGTGTGTGTGTGTGTGTGTGTGTGTGTGTGTGTGTGTGTGTGTGTCTCTGTGTGTGTGTGTGTGTGTGTGTGTGTGTGTGTGTGTGTGTGTGTGTGTGAGAGTCTGTGCGTGTGTGAGAGTGTGCCTGTGTGTGTGTGTGTGTGTGTGTGTGTGTGTGTGTGTGTGTGTGTGTCTGTGTGTGTGTGTGTGTGTGTGTGTGTGTGTGTGTGTGTGTCTGTGTGTGTGTCTCTGTGTGTGTGTGTGTGTGTGTGTGTGTGTGTGTGTGTCTCTGTGTGTGTGTGTGTGTGTGTGTGTGTGTGTGAGAGTGTGCCTGTGTGTGTGTGTGTGTGTGTGTGTGTGTGTGTGTGTGTGTGTGTGTGTGTGTGTGTGTGTGTGTAGTGTCAGACACACTCCGCTGATGTCATGCACACAGCTCTGTGGCGTGAACGTTTGTCTCTGTCGCTGATTGTCACTGCGTTGTTGTTAAGAAAACAATAAAACAACACAGAGCTTGAGGCCCAGCTGTCTCTGTCTGAACTCTACTCTGCTGTCATGAGTCTGCAGAATGGAAAAGCTCCAGGTATTGATGGCCTTCCTGTTGACTTTTATAAAGTGTTTTGGAGTGTGCTGGGAGAGGATCTCCTGGAGGTTCTAAGAGACAGTTTGGAGAGGGGTCGTCTGCCTCTGAGCTGCAGGAGAGCAGTCATCACTCTGCTGCCAAAGAAAGGCGACCTTCAGGATCTAAAGAACTGGAGACCAGTGTCATTACTTTGTACAGACTACAAAATCCTGTCTAAGATAAGGCGAGCGCCGTGGTGGAAAACGGAAGTGGTCATAAATGGGGCTTTCGTTCCTGTGTCTTCTCTGTCTCTGCCTTCTAGGAAGGTCGTTTTGTCAAATTGTCCGCCGTTTATTAATGATGACTTTCTGCAAAGGGAGTTATCAAGACACGGGAAAATAGTCTCTCCTATTAAGAAGCTGCCTTCAGGCTGTAAAGCCCTGCAGCTCAGTCACGTGGTCTCTCACAGACGTCAGGTCTATAAGATCTTAAATAAAAGAAATGTGGAGCTTAATCTTGTTTTCAACCTGAGAGTACAAGACTTTGATTATGTGATTTATGTCACTTCTGAAAACATGAAATGTCTTCACTGTAAAAGGGAGGGGCATCTGATCAGAGCATGTCCATACAAAGATGAAGCTGAGGGATCCAGTGCAGGTGGGAGATGGACAGGTGAGGAGACACAGAGTGGAGGAGGAGAGGAGACACAGAGTGGAGGAGGTGAGGAGACAGAGTGGAGGAGGAGAGGAGACACAGAGTGGAGGAGGTGAGGAGACACAGAGTGGAGGAGGAGAGGAGACACAGAGTGGAGGAGGTGAGGAGACACAGAGTGGAGGAGGTGAGGAGACACAGAGTGGAGGAGGTGAGGAGACACAGAGTGGAGGAGGAGAGGAGACACAGAGTGGAGGAGGAGAGGAGACATAGAGTGGAGAAGGTGAGGAGACACAGAGTGGAGGAGGAGAGGAGACACAGAGTGGAGGAGGTAAGGAGCAGATAGGTGAGGAGACACAGAGTGGAGGAGGTGAGGAGACACAGAGTTGAGGAGGAGAGGAGACACAGAGTGGAGAAGGTGAGGAGACACAGAGTGGAGGATCTGAGGAGACACAGAGTGGAGGAGGAGAGGAGACACAGAGTGGAGGAGGAGAGGAGACACAGAGTGGAGAAGGTGAGGAGACACAGAGTGGAGGATCTGAGGAGACACAGAGTGGAGGAGGAGAGGAGACACAGAGTGGAGGAGGAGAGGAGACACAGAGTGGAGGAGGAGAGGAGACACAGAGTGGAGGAGGTAAGGAGCAGACAGTTACTAGGCGGAGTGAAAACCCACAAATTGAAGGCATCCTGCATGTGGTGTTAAAACCACTAACACAGACAGCCACACAGAGCCAGGTGCAGCAGCTGTTGAGAGCTGCATATGATGCAGCCATGTGGGAAGCAAGACACAGAGCGTTACAATCAAAACCTAACTATTTTTTCTTTACTCCCTTTGGATGTGTTTTTTTTGGGATATTCATCGGCTGCATCACTTTAGGCTTTCTGCCAGGCTTGGCTATTTTTATCCTGCACATGGTCAGTAACTGAAATAAAATGAGGGAACATTTCTGTGTCTAGCTTATAGATTTTGGCCGGTGTTAAAAGAGGTCATGGGAAACAAAAGATTAATATTTTTCTCTCCTCTGCCTTCCATAAAAGAAGCCACCAAACAAACTACAGCTGGGGGGTCTAGAGCTATGATGAGTAGGTGGGGGAAATGGCAAATGATGTATATAGATCCTGGAGTTGAATTTCAAATTGAGGGGCAGATTAAAAGGTGTGCAAAAGACGATGCAGGCTCAGAAAAAGCACAAGAACTGCCTGAAATTACCCTGTTTACTGATGGTAGTTTTCAAGGGGAAGATAAAGAAGCGGTTTGGGCATTTTTAATAAAGAATGACAATGGTGTTCTGATAGCAAAGAAATCAGGGACTTGTACAGGTACAGCACAGACAGCTGAAGTCACTGCTATTTTGGAGAGTCTTTTATATGCAACGAAAAGGAATATTACTAAGCTTAGATTAGTGACTGACAGTGATTATTGTTTAAATTAAATAAAAAATGCACATACCACTGTGCCACCTGACCAAGCCTCTCAGGTTGTCACAGAGGTACACACAGGGGTTAGGGCATGTAGGTTATGAGAAGATCTGTAGATTATCAGGGAAAACCTCATTAATGTTCCTAACCTCAGAACACACACAACACAAGTGAGATCATGGTGCCAGCAATGTGCTTTGGTCGATGGGTTTAAGAAAGCCACTCCAGACGAGCTAGAGAAATGGCTTCACCTTATCCCATCACCACTGATGCAGATGTTGACACTCATGATCTCTATCTTTACATTTCACAAGCTGTGTGACTGCTCAGCTCTTCCGAGGGTAAGATTTGTGTTTGTGTTTTATTTTTATTTTATTTTATTTTATTTTATTTTATTTTGTTTTATTTTATTTTATTTTATTTTATTTTATTTTATTTTATTTTATTTTATTTTATTTTATTTTATTTTATTTTGTTTTATTTTATTTATTATTATTATTATTATTTTTTTTTTAATCTTTTAATTTTTTAATTGTTTTTTTTATTTTTTATTTTTTTATTTAAAATTTAAAAAAAATGTTGGCCTTCACTTCAATTTAGGTCGTGGCTGACCCTCTTCTTCTCCGTGACTCCACAGGGTCGAGAGGGGGAGGGGGTTAGGATGCACGACCCTGAGGAGCCAAACCAAACGATAATTGACTTGCCTGAAATTGAACGAATTGAACAGAAAGTGGAAGAGGTCAGGAGAGGGAAGAAAGGATGTTATAGAGTTAAAAAATCATGCGTTCTCTGTTCATTTTACTTATTTACTGCTGCAGTCGTTTTGTATATGGCTTTAATGGCTTGTGCACAGAAAGAAACGTATTCACTGAGAAGGTGGGATGTGTAGCTCAAAACATTAGAAACCAAACAAGCCTAGAAAATTCATGTGCTACGAGATGTTCAACCAATACCCTTTCTCTCCTTGCAGAAGCCAAACCGACTACTCAGAGAAAAACGAGACTAAATATAGACAGCTGCTGCTACAGGAAATGGAGCTGCGAGGCTTAAACGTGACTGAGTTCAGCACCCCTCAGTTTCTGATGGGAGGGGAACTCCCCAATGTAAGTGGGGATTCCACCTGTAGGGTTTTTGAATACATAAATTCCCAACTAGAATCACTATAAACGCGACAAATTGCAGCAAGTCATCCTATCTCTTTTTAATGTGTTCCATAGCTATAGGATAGCTGTCATTCTGACAGAATGCCTCTTGACAATTTCTGTCAAGTTTTAAAACATGGAATAATTATGTCAGATGGCATCAACGGTGAAGAGATAAACATTTTAGTCTCAAGAAAAAGTTATTTAGTATATCAGGTGTACGAGGCAATCAGAATCAGAACCCAGCAGGGAATTTCTTATGATCTCACTCATCTTTTTAGATTGAATTACTTGAATTCCAGGCGCAGTCCTCGGGCCAAGCTGCCCGAGGGTCAGAGGAGGAGGTCAATGAGGGTACGGAGGGCTCCGGACAGATACAAGAGCACCGGTGGTCAGGGGGATACTTCAATGGCCTCGGCGACCCAGGGGATTCGGAAGCGAGCCTTCCAGGAGGAGGCTGACTCGACGGTGCCAGAAACGACTTACATTTTTTTTTCTTTTTTCTTCTACCTTTCATTCTTTTTGTTTTGATTGACCGGATTTGATAAGTGTTTTTTGGTATTAATGTTTTCTGGTCTGATTTTTGATTTGTTTATGATTTTTTGATTTATAAGTTTAGTGTGTTTTTTGTGTTTTTACAGAAATACAAATTCAAGAATATGCAAGAGAGGGTGTTGAAAGATCAGAAAGAGTTATGCAATTGTTGAATTTGTTTTTGTTTTCTCCTTTTATTATCATTTAATTCTTTCATCATTTAATACATAGGTGATAAAGTCATAACCTTTTTCTGCTTTCAACATTTCCTGTTAAACTTAAACACACTCGAAGTGCCTACACTCCTGTGAGGTCAAGATAAGTGTGCCATACATTGAAGCAAGACCACATCGGAGCTCGTAGGCGTCTAGCGTTTCTGAGTATCTGCTCGGTTCACGGTCTTCGAGCTGAAACCACATATGAACTTGGTATTACCGATATCCTGAACTTGGCATGACCTGTGGATGTATCACGTTTCTGCGAACGTGCATTGTTGAGGTGTTACAGGATCTTGAAAAAAGAGAGACTTTTTGTCTATAAAAACGCTGTAGAAAATCTGATCGAGGTTCTTTTTTGCTTTGCTAAACGAATCCACGACACTCTGACTTTTGAAATCCCACTTTGGGACTTAGTCTCTGAGCCAAGATCTTTTAAAACCTCAAGTGTCTACACTCACAGGTTTAGACTTTGGTCTTTGAGTTTTGTTTTCCTTTTCCATTTTTTATATTTTTCTTTTCTTTTGCATTTGGAATATCATTTGAAATTTTTTAATACATTTTCGGAAACTTTTTGAAATCATTTTCTGACTGAAATCATTTACACCACAAAGACTGGAAGTTCCCCTTAAAGACCCCGTGAACCTCGGAAGGTAAGTAGTGAGCAGTCACACCACGGCACACTTGTCTTACTGATTTATATTACACACTTCATACACACCGAACATCCTAGTGAGGGGAGTTCACAGTTATTCCCTCTCTGGGGGGTAATCTAGAGTCCTATACCAGGGGTTATCCTTGAATCTAATTATTCTAGAAATGAATGTTAGGCAGATAATCCTGGAGCTGTGATTTTAACTTGTTCATCTGTCCTCCAAAGGGTGTTAGAGGAGTAATTTTACATAGCTCCTTCCACTAGGAAAGAGGAGACTAGCAGGTTGGTAGAGAGTGAGCTCTCATTTAGTTCAATAATTAGTTAACTAATGTGTGGTGAGCTTCCATTAGCTATAGTAAAGTTATTCACCCCTTTTTGCATGTTCAGGACATGCTACAGGAGCAGACAGGTGAGGAGACACAGAGTGGAGGAGATGAGGAGACACAGAGTGGAGGAGGTGAGGAGACACAGAGTGGAGGAGATGAGGAGACACAGAGTGGAGGGGGTGAGGAGACACAGGGTGGAGGAGGTGAGGAGACACAGAGTGGAGGGGGTGAGGAGACACAGAGTGGAGGGGGTGAGGAGACACAGGGTGGAAGAGGTGAGGAGACACAGAGAGGAGGGGGTGAGGAGACACAGGGTGGAAGAGGTGAGGAGACACAGAGTGGAGGGGGTGAGGAGACACAGAGTGGAGGAGGTGAGGAGACGCAGAGTGGAGGAGGTGAGGAGCAAACAGGTGAGGAGACACAGAGTGGAGGAGGTAAGGAGCAGACAGGTGAGGAGACACAGAGTGGAGGAGGTAAGGAGCAGACAGGTGAGGAGACACAGAGTGGAGGAGGTGAGGAGACACAGAGTGGAGGGGGTGAGGAGACACAGAGTGGAGGGGGTGAGGAGACACAGGGTGGAGGAGGTAAGGAGCAGACAGGTGAGGAGACACAGAGTGGAGGAGGTGAGGAGACACAGAGTGGAGGAGGTGAGGGGACACAGAGTGGAGGAGGTGAGGAGACACAGAGTGGAGGAGGTCAGGAGACACAGAGTGGAGGAGGTAAGGAGCAGACAGTTGAGGGGACACAGGGTGGAGGAGGTGAGGAGACACAGAGTGGGGGGTTTAAGGAGCAGACAGGTGAGCAGATGGAGGTGGGGAATGGGTCTAGTGTTGATACTGAGCAACAGGCAGCAGGTAAAGGGAGGGTCTGTACTGAACCTGCTGAGGAGGAGATGGAGGAAGAAGAGTCTTCTCTTAGTACTCCTCGCTCCAAAAGAAAATCAAAGACTAGTGAAAATGTTTCACTAGAAGAAAAGAAAAGAACAACAAAGAAAGCAAAAGGAAAAACAGAAAACAAACCAAAAGAATCTGATCCAGGATCAGAGGTCAGTGCTGATGAGGACTCTCCCCATCTCACTGACAGTGAAACGTCTGAGTGCAGATACTCTCAGAGACAGAAAAACAAAAGAGACTACAGTGTAGAAAAAATTAAACTGTTTCTACACAAAAACAAAAATATGTGGGGTGTAAAAATAGAAAATGATTTAGCTGATAAAAGGCTTTTTTTTGAGTCGGCACAAGACTCTTTTCTGATCAGGAAACTTATCGACTAAGAAAGTACGTGTCCAAACTGAGACTGTGTAACAATGTTGGTGATGAAGGGGATGATGATGATGATGATGATGATGATGATGAAAACAAAGAATTGTAGGTTATCTTTTAAAATACAGATGTTTTTGTTTCTAGTTGTTACTTTTTTAATCTCTCTCTCCATGAGTCATTTTAAAGAAGGAACTCTGAATTTAAATGGAGCTAGAGATTCCAGAAAAAGAGCGATGTTGTATGAAGTAATGAAAATGAATCACGTTGATATAATGTTTCTTTTAATGAAGTGGACTGGATGAGAGAATGGGGGGGGGGGGGTCAGGTTATCCTGAGCTACAGTAGCAGCAGTAGTGGGGGGGGGGGGGGGGGGGGTGCACCTGTCTCGTACACTGTGACAGAGGTAATACGGGGGAGGCTGCTGGTGGTCAGAGCTGTTGATGAACAGTGTGAGCTCTTTTTAATTCATATTTACAGTCCAGCTACAGGAGCAGACAGAATACCTTTTTTAAATGAAATGAACATTCTTTTAAACACTGTCACTCCAGATGTCTTTGTGCTTTTAGGGGGGGATTTTAACTGCACTGACTCTGTTGATAGGAATCACACTGAACCTCATCCTGCTTCTAAATGGCTTTTAAAACAACTCATTGAAACTCATGACCTGTCTGACGTATGGAGGTCATTTTACAAAGACAACAAACAGTACACGTGGTCTCACACCAGAGATGCTTTTATTTCACTAGCTAGGTTAGATTGGTTTTATTGTTTTAAACACCAGATGAACATTTTAAAAAAATGTTTTATCGTGCCTGCTGGTTTTACTGATCACTCATTAGTATTGTGTCACGTTTCTATTAGTCATTTTAAACATCAGAGTGCTTTTTGGCATTTTAACACTTCCCTGCTCTTGATAAAAACTTTTTAGAGGGTTTTAGGTTTTTATGGAGGAATTTTAGAACGACATGTCCTGATTTGAAGTGTTTAAGACAGTGGTGGGATTGTGGGAAGGCTGAAATCAGGGTTTTCTGTCAGCAGTACACTCTCAATGTCACACGGGACATTACCAGATCTGTAAAAGCTCTAGAGATTGATATTGTGGAACTTCAATCCTTGATAGATTCCACAGGAAATCGAGGACATATTGAAGTTCTCAAAGCTAAAAAGAAAGCCCTGACAGACCTGCTGGACACCAGAGCCCAGGGAGCCCCCGTCAGATCGAGATTCCAAAGTGTGGCTCAGATGGACGCCCCGTCCAAGTTTTTCTTTGGAATGGAAAAAAAGAATGGACAAAATAAATGTATGCATGGTCTTCGAACAGCAGCAGGACAGGAGCTGAAAGAAACTGGAGACATCCAAAGACATGCTGTGGACTTTTATTCTGGGCTCTACAGCAGTGAGTACACTGACAATGAACAGCTGTTTGACTCTTTTTGTGATGGTTTACCCCGTGTCTCTGAGGACTCCAACCAGCTGATCAGAGAACCTCTACAGCTACAGGAGCTGTCCGCAGCTCTGCAGAGCATGGAGGGAGGAAAAGCTCCCGGAATCGATGGACTCCCTGCTGAGTTTTTAAAACGTTTTGGGATGTGCTGGGAGAAGATCTTCTTGCTGTTTGAAATGAAAGCCTGGCTGAAGAGTCATTGCCCCTCAGCTGCAGGAGGGCAGTAATCACACTCCTTCCAAAGAAAGGTGATCTCCAAGAGATAAAGAACTGGCGTCCTGTTTCCCTGCTATGCTGTGACTACAAAATGTTCTCCAAAGCTCTGGCCAACAGACTGAAGGACGTAATGGACCAGATCATACACCTGGACCAAAGCTACTGTGTGCCTGGCAGGTCTGTTCATGACAATGTGTCTTTAATTCCTGATGTTTTGGACGTCTCTAGTTCATTGGACATAGACCATGGTCTCATTTCATTAGATCAAGAAAAAGCTTTTAACCGGGTTGAGCACCTCTACCTCTGGAAAGTTCTGGAGAGTTTTGGTCTCAGCCCTGGTTTCATTGCTATGATCAAGGTTTTGTACCAGGACATTGAGAGTGTACTGAAAATCAATGGAGGACTAAGTGCACCTTTTAAAATGAAGAGAGGAATAAGACAAGGTTGTGCTCTTTCAGGGATGTTATATTCCATCTCTATTGAACCCATGTTGTGTAAAATACGGTCTTCCATTGAAGGGTTAATTTTACCTCACTGTTCAAAGCATTTTATTGTGTCAGCCTATGCAGATGATGTTATTGTCATGATAAAAAATCAAAAAGAAGTGTTTTTAATAGAAAACATTGTGAAAAGATTTTGGTATAGTATCATCTGCAAAAGTGAACTGGGGGAAGAGTGAAGGGTTAGCAGTTGGTTTTAAAACACATTCGCTGCCCAACCTACCAGCAGGACTAACATGGGGAAGAAATGGTTTTAAGTATCTTGGTGTGTTTTTAGGGGATGAGCTCACTGTACAGAAGAACTGGGAGGAGGTGGTGGAGAAAGTGAAGGGGAGGCTGGAGAAGTGGAGGTGGCTGCTGCCACAAATGTCGTACAGAGGAAGAGTGCTCATCATAAACAACTTGGTCTCCTGTGGACTCTGGCACTCTGGCATCTATAGAGCCCCCTGCTGGACTCCTTAAAGAACTGCAATCAGTGATGTTGGATTTTTTCTGGGACAAGCTGCATTGGGTTCCACAGGCCGTGCTGTTTTTACCTAAAGAAGAAGGAGGGCAGGGTCTGGTCCACCTGGCCAGCAGAGTAGCTGCCTTCAGAATGCAGTTTCTACAGAAGTTCCTCACTGGCCCAGCTGATGTGGTCTGGAGACCAGTGGCCAGCAGCATTTTTAAAAAGTGAACAGACTAGGACTGGACTCCTCACTGTTTTTAATGAATACTGACTGTTTTAATCTGTGCAACCTGTCTGCTTTTTATCAGAGGCTTTTTAAAACCTGGAAACTGTTTTTATGGAAAAGACTAGAGCCCACACTGTCCCTACACTGGCTGCTGGAGGAGCCTCTGATCTATGGGGCCCGGCTGGATGTTCAGGACACATCTTTAATGGGCCTCAGACATGCTCTCATCTCCACTGACAACACCACACTGAGACAGATCGTGGACGTAGCTGGACCTGAACTGAACAATACAGCAGCAGTGACCTCTGCTCTTGGTCTCCGGTCTGCATGTTTGCGTCTCAGACTGACGGGGGAAGAGAAGGAGATGCTGCAGGATTACTGTAGCAGGAAGGAAGAACCCATTGACAGTGATCCTTTTCCTGAAATAGGCCTCACAATGAAATCTTGTGTTTCAAGTGAAAGACATTCAAAAGGGACTGATGATAAATGTTTGAACCTTTATAACGTTAGAGGTAAGGAATTGTTTTGTGTGTGTGTTAAAGTTTTAAATGAGAATGTATTGATAAACAGAGTGGACACCAAGTGGAGACAACGGTTGAAAGTGTCTGACCACATCAAGCCAGTGTGGAGAGTTTTTTATAAAAGCCCTCTGAACAAGAGATCTGGTGATCTACAATGGAGGATTTTAAATGGAGCAATAGCCATAAACTCTTTTGTGTCTCGTTTAAATCCTTCTGTGTCTAATCAATGTTTTTTTTGTGGGTCTGTGGAAACTGTTTTTCACTGTTTTTCAGAGTGTGTCAGACTCAGCGATCTGTTTGGGGTTTTAAAGAAGGTTTTTATGGGTTTTAATGTGACTTGGTCAAAAACAGTTTTTATCTTTGGAGCAGGGTACAAAAAAATGAACGCGGTTAAATGGAGACTTTTAAACTTTTTATCCGGACAAGCAAAACTGGCAATCTATCTTAGCAGGAAGAAAGAGTTGGAGAACAGGCAGGGAAAGGACGTGACTGACCTCTTCCTTTCCCTTGTAAGAGCCAGAGTCTGGGTGGATTTTAATTTCTTTACAGCAATGACCAATATTAATGATTTTATTGAAACACGGTGCTATGGAGGGAGAATCTGTTCTGTCAAAGACAAAAAACTCATCTTCAACTTTGTTTTTAGCATCTAAAGAGTCTATTGAGTGATATTAAGTGTTTGGTTTTCTTTTGTCCGTCTAAAAGTTTGTTGTTAATTGTTGTTACTTATTGTAAATAAAGTTCTTTTGTAAAATCAAATCTCTCTCTCTCTCTCTCTCGCTCTCTCTCTCTTTCCCTCCCTCCCTCTTTCTCTCTCTCTCTCTCTCTTCTCACCTCTCTACTCCCTCTCTCAATCTCTCTCTCTCTTACCTCCTGACTCTCACTCATTCTCCCTCATCTCTCCTCTCTCTCTCACTCTCTCTCCTCTCACTCTCTCTCTCGCATCCCTCTCTCTCTCGCTCCTCTCTCTCCTCCTCTCCTCTCTCTCTCCCTCTCCTGTCTCTCTCTCTCTCCCTCCTCTCTCTCTCCTCTCACTCTCTTCTCCTCTCCCTCTCACCTCTCTCTCTCTCTCACCTCTCTTTCTCTCTCATCTCCCTCTCTCTCTCTCGCTCCCTCTCTCCCTCACTTCTCATCTCTCTCCCTCTCTCTTGTCTCTCTCTCTTTCCTCCTCCCTCTTGCTCTCTCTCCTCTCTTCCTCTCTCTCTTCTCCCGCTCTCTCTTCTCTCCACTCACTCTCCTCTTCTCTCTCTCCTCTCTCCTCGCTCCCTCTCTCCCTCCTCTCACTCTCCCTCCTCCCTCCTTCGCCTCCTCTCTCCCTCTCTTCTCACTCTTTCCTCCCTCCTCTCTCTCTCTCCTCTCTCTCACTTCTCTCTCTCTCTCTCTCTCTCTCTCTCCTCTCTCTCTCTCTCTCTCTCTCCCTTTCTCTCTCTCTCCTTCTCTCCCTCTCTCTCTCCCTCTCTCTTTCCCTCCCTCTCTCTCTTCTCTCCCTTTCTCTCTCTCTCTCTCTCTCCCCCTTGTTATTAAACAAGAGTAAAGTCTTTGACCTGCTTTTTGTAAAGCGTCTTGAGATGACACTTGTTATGAATCTTCATTTTTGCGGTTACCATGACAGCCCTAGTTGTAATGATAATAATATTTATTGTAACAATAATCACTATTGTTATTACTGACACTAATAGGATGATAAAAGAAAAATAGTAAACGTAGGGATTATTATGAAACAAATGACCTGTGACCTTGAAGTTGGTAAACACTAGATCTAAAAAAAGACATATTTCACTCACAGCATTTAAAGCAGTTCAAGAGAACTTATAACAAAATACAAGTGACTGAAGAGTTTGTTAATATTTCAGATAAACACTGTTTTCAAAAACCTAGATATTGTATAGTATATATTTGAAGAACTAAACGACTTATTTTTACTCATATTTAATCACATCTGGACTTACTCTGCCTTCCTGCAGTTCCTCACAGCTGGAATCAGTCTCAGTAGTCCCTGGTTTGATGTCTTGTACTTATTCAGGTCCAACTCATCCAGAACCTCCTCTGACATCTGCAGCATGTAGCCCAGAGCAGAGCAGTGGATATCAGAGAGTTTCTTTTTTGATCTGTTCTCTGACTTCAGTAACTCTTGGATCTCCTGATGGACTGAGAGGTCGTTCATCTCCGTCAGACAGTGGAAGATGTTGATGCTTCTGTCAGGAGAGATATCATCACTGTTCATCTTCTTCAGGTTCTTGATGACTCTCTGGATCATTTTCTGACTGTTGTCTCTCCGACCCAGCAGGCCTCCTAAGAGTCTCTGGTTGGACTCCAGAGAGAGGCCATGAAGGAAGCGAACAAACAGGTCCAGGTGACCATTTTTACTTTTCAGGGATTTCTCCATGGCACTCCTCAGGAAGTCATCCAGGGATACGTCATCACTTTTAGGAGTTTGAAAAAGGATCCTGCTGTCTTTAAGGAAAGCCTTCACTACACCTCTCTTCCTGTTTGTCAAACAGTGGAACATGTAGACTGCAGCCAGGAACTCCTGAACGCTGAGATGAACAAAGCAGTAGACTGTTTTCTGGAAGATCACACACTCTGTTTTGAAGATCTCTGTACAAACTCCTGAGTACACAGAGGCCTCTGTGACATCCAGACCACAACGCTCCAGGTCTTCTTGGTAGAACATGATGTTTCCTTTCTCCAGATGTTCAAACGCCAGCCTCCCCAGCTTCAGAAGAACTTCCCTGTCAGCCTCCACCAGCTCATGTGGACTCATCTGAAGTCCCTCATCATACTTGTTCTTCTTCCTCTTTGTCTGAACCAGCAGGAAGTGTGAGTACATGTCAGTCAGGGTCTTGGGGCAGCTCTCCTCTCTGCTCTGTGCTCATCATGTGCTCCAGAACTGTGGCAGTGATCCAGCAGAAGACCGGGATCAGACACATGATGTGGAGGCTCCTGGATGTCTTGATGTGTGAGATGATTCTGCTGGACAGATCTTCATCATCACTGAACCTCTTCCTGAAGTACTCCTCCTTCTGGGCGTCAGTGAAGCCTCGTACTTCTGTTAGCCTGTCAACACATGCAGGAGGGATCTGATTGGCTGCTGCAGGTCGAGAAGTTATCCAGATGAGAGCTGAGGGGAGCAGATTCCCCTTGATGAGGTTTGTCAACAGTGTGTTTAACGGTGATTTCTTTGTGACATCAGACACAACCTCCATGTTTGTGAAGTCCAACGACGGTCTGCTTTCATCCAGGCCGTCAAAGATGAACAACAGTTTACAGACAGCGAGCGTCTCTGCTGTGACCTTCTGTAATGTTGGATGGAAAACACGGAGCAGCTCAAGAAGACTGTACTCCTTATCTCTGATCAAGTTCAGCTCCCTGAATGAAAGCAGGATCACCAGACTGAGGTCTTGGTTCTCTGAGCCGTCTGCCCAGTCCAGAGTGAACTTCTGCACTGAGAAGGTTTTTCCAACACCAGCGACGCCGTTTGTCAGAACCACTCTGATGGGTTTCTGTTGGTCGGGTTGAGCTCTTGTCTTTTTTTTCTTTTGGTCGGGTTGAGCTTCTGTCTTTTGGTTCTGTTGGTCGGGTTGAGCTCTTGTCTTTTGGTTCTGTTGGTCGGGTTGAGCTTCTGTCTTTTGGTTCTGTTGGTCGGGTTGAGCTTCTCTCTTTTGGTTCTGTTGGTCGGGTAAGGCTTTAAAGATGTCCTGACACTTGATTGGAGTCTCATGGAGGGTCTTCTTTTTAGAGTCTGTCTCAAGCTGTCTCACCTCATGTTGGGTGTTCACCTCTTCACTCTGTCCCTCTGTGATGTAGAGCTCAGTGTAGATCCTGTTGAGGAGGGTTCTACTTCCTGTTTCATCACTTCCTTTAGTCACATGTTCACATCTCTTCCTCAGACTGATCTTAAGTTCATCTGTAACCTCCTGCAGACCTCTATCTGCTGAAAGAGAAGAAACATATCCTGAGACTGGATTTATAAAATGATCAAATCAACAATTTTCATTATTACACATTAAGCAAACTGCATGACACAAAAACATCTGTGTAATAAATGTGTGCTGCTACAAGAGAAATAAAATATACTGACTATAAACTGACAGCAAGAATCAGATAAAATGTAAATGTTTCATTTAACTACATATCAATGAAAATACTAACTGCTTTGTCTTGTTTTTAGACACAATGACTTCAATCTTACTTATTACAGTGCTGGACTTACTGGATCTCTGCAGTCCTCGTCTTATTTTAGATCGTTTTCCACACTGGGGACAGGAGGACTCTCCTGATGAAGTAGACTGGTCCCAGTATGAGGTGAGACACTGTCTACAGAACCAGTGTCCACATCTGGTAGAAACTGGATCTCTTAGGACACACTGACACAAAGCACAGCTGGACAGCTGCTCCTCCACAGAAACAGACTCCTTTGTTATTCTGTGGAGATAAGGGAAATCATAAAGCCGTGAAAACTGACACTGACATTTAGAAACCAGTGGTGGACTAAATCAAATAAAGACACAAAAAGCAGTGTTTTAAAAAGGTGTGCCATGTCCTCCGTGTTTTAAAAAGGTGTGCCATGTCCTCCGCAGTGAGCATGTGCAGAAGTCTGTCTGTGTAACCATAGAGTCTACCATCTGAGTCCAATAACTGACCTACAAATGTGATGTTATTTTCAACCAGTTTTCAAAACACAGGGATTCATTTTTGTAGAGAATGTCCTTATTGTTCCAGATGTAATATCTGTGTGGAGAGAAGTTATGTTTCAAGATGAGAGACCAAGTCAAGAGTATCTGTTTATGGAAGTTGGATAGTTTGATCTGGATTTTACTGATATTATATTTGCACAGTAATAAAATTCCAGGCCACCAACTTTAGAAAAAACATAATTAGGAATCATTTTCCATAGAGATGTTGGGTTATTTAAAAATGTCTCAGCCTGTTCACTTTGAATGTTAAGAGCTGTGAAGTCTAAAAAGTGTTTATTGTCATGTTCTTTTTAACATAATGTATTTTGTTTTTCCACAGAAAGTTAAACAACATATAATCAAATCTTTTGGTTACATTTTAGTCAACATCCAAAGATAGAGCCGGATTAGTGAGTCTGGAAATGCCCTCAGCTTTTGAGAGCAAGGTCCTTCGTCTCAGAGATAAATCTCTTTGTAAACAAGAGTTTTATCAACGATGGGATTCAAATTTAAGGTGCACCTTATATTTTGCTCCGTGGTGATTACTACTCTCAGGTATGTGACCTGGTCATTCACTGGATTGTTACAAATATGGGGAACATTACAATCTTTAACAGCCATAAGTTCAAAGTGTTTAATATTTAGGTTGAGACCTGAGACCTTTGAAAAGTTATTAATCAGCTTTATAGAGAGCTGCACACTGAGCATGTGCAGGAGCTGTGTCATGACCTGCACACTGAGCATGTGCAGGAGCTGTGTCATGACCTGCACACTGAGCATGTGCAGGAGCTGTGTCATGACCTGCACACTGAGCATGTGCAGGAGCTGTGTCATGACCTGCACACTGAGCATGTGCAGGAGCTGTTTCATGACCTGCACACTGAGCATGTGCAGGAGCTGTGTCATGAGTTAAATAAATAAGTACCGTAAAATCTGAAATATAAGTTGCACCGGTATAAGACGCGCTGTGTTTTTGAAGGTCTCTCAGAGAGAAAATAAAGTTTACACTGTCTTCCTGCGTGACAGTTTTTATTGTGTTCAGCGAAGTCCAAAACCTGCAGTTACTGTTCAGCTCTGTCACCCTTTTAGTCTGTTTTCTCTTTGTGGAGTCTGCTCTCCTACCAGCTACAGTACGGTAGTCGAGCTCTCAGCCTGCAGGGAAAGTTGTGAAGCAGAGACTCCTAGCTTGCGAGCTCTCTGCCCGACTCTGCTTGTTTCTCTTTAACTTTAATAAAGGACTCTTTCAATCAAAAGAGCGTTCAACAAGGTTTATTTATGGAACAATATCCTACAGTTTTCTGTAAATTCATTATTTTGACCTCTTGAGGGAAAAGTTTTGAAAACGTAGCGCAGCCAGACTGGTCTGTGTCGCTGTCTTTCCCAGAACAGCGTGCAATCAGCTCTTAATACACTGAGGGCCTGATTTACTAAAGTCCCAAGTAAAGAGTACTAAACTGTGTGTTCACTCCAAAAAATTGCACGTTTGGTGAGTGTGTGTGTGCAAACCTTGTGGAGGCGGTACTATTTAAGTTGGGTTTTTGTGTGTTCTACTGGTTTACGTCATGGAGAGTTTGGACGGAAAGCAGGACGACGGCAAGCGCAAAATAGGTCTCAGTGGAAGAGGCAAATGAACGTACAGTATTTTTGAGTTCTAGCAGATAAAACTGAATATTACAAAAATAAAATTTGGCTTATAAGAAAACCTCTGCATTAAACAGGGCCTCTGTTTTCTTCATCTTTTGAAGATGAATTGTCATACATTGTGCAGGAGGTGTGAGCTGTGTCCTCTGTGGCGCTCAGGCGCGACACTCTGCACATTGTTGAGCACCAGACAGCTGGCCAGCGCTGTGTCTGATCGGACATAAACGCTCTTCCTAAGAGTTATCTAAGACGGGGGTACAAGCAGTGGTGAGGTCCCCCCAGTCAAGCGTAGCAGCAGCGGGCTTTAGAGGGAGGAGACGAGCGCACTATGGAGAGGAGCGCACCAGAGGGCACGAGCTGGGGGAGAGACGCACAACCTGAGAAAAAGGAAATCCCCAGTTTAAAATAAAATGTTGGTGAGAAGAGGGAAATATGAAGAAATAAACGTCAGTGTTGAAATTCTTTAGAATGCAGAGGCTGTGAATGTTCAGTTTTCTTTAAATAGGCAACAATATAGTTTAATCATGGTGTTTCCTGCTGTCATTCCAAACTTATTAACATGTGTGGGGAATAACGTGATCTGTATGCCTTCTTTTGTTGTGTCTATGTCTCCTCCTAACTTCAATAACAGCAGTCTGTTGTGTGTAACACTGGTCTCCTGGGTTAGCACCTTCTTTTCAAAGGTGTTAAATTCAGACACCGTCACAATCACCTCAGTTTTTGTCTGCTTGGTAAATCACAATGCGTGTACTAACTTAACTTGTTTGCATTTTCTCCTTTCTAGGACAGAAACGCCCCATATTGAATATTCATTAAGTCAAACGTACTAAATGGACAATGCGTGTTGTTTTGTTCATATGAAAGATTCAGTCCTCACAGCACGCCGTTAGTAGATCAGTTAACACATTTTTTGTGGGTGGTATCAAGTTTGCACACGTTTTAAGACACACAAACCTTTAGTAAATCAGGCCCAATGAATGGGGATGGTTTTTTAATCGCGTCCGGCCGCACCCAGTGATGGTGACTTCTGCACCCGCGGTCATGATGGTTCATGTGTCAACATTTTATACTGGTATATTAGTAAGACCCAGCCAACTTTTAAGATGAAGAAAAAAGAGGTATTAAAAGTGCATCTTACACCGGATTTTACGGTACTTCAGTAAAAAAAAAAAGATCTCATTGTGTAGTCATGTTAGAAAACATTAAAAAAGACAAACAAAGAGTGGACACAACAGAAAACATGATTCAAAGAAAACGATCACAGCAGATCTCACTAAACTTCAGGATTAGTTTAAAAGACTACTTCCTGCAGAATCACAGAGAAGACGACTAGATACACAACCAAAGAGTCAATACTGAAATCATATTATCTTATCTATAAACATATAATACATATATATAATCCTTAGTATGTTGTTATGAGTTCAGTGACTTTCTCTGTATGATCACTGTGTGCAGGTTGATGATTAAAAACAAGAAAATCAACACATTATGGAGTTCAGGACTCTTTCTTTTAGTTTGACAGTTTGGTGATTAAAAAAAGTTCTCTTACTGTGGATCTGAGGGTCCTGGTTCATTACTGAAGTCTAGAGGATTATCTTTAGACCGGTCACTCTTCATAGAGAGACAGCTGGACAGAGGAG
>NC_089198.1:5665982-5677016 GCF_963930695.1 Labrus bergylta | reverse complement strand
TCTGTGTGAGCGTGCTCATCTTTCTTCTGTTATTATCAGAATAAACGGCTGCTGGTGCCAAAAGTGAGTTTTTATACCTGGTTCATCACAACACAATGGTGAGTACACAACCAGTACACTTTGTATTTAAAAAAGAAAAGAAAAGAAAAGAAACTAAATGCTTTTGGTAGAAATACACTTTTGTTGAAATGACGTACATCAGGGAGTAAGAACAACACAAACGAGCATCAAGAGGAGGAAACAATGTCAGTAAGAGATAATGAACGGCTTTAAGTCCGATCGGACACACAGGTGCTGACAGGAAGTGCACAGAGGCAAAGCACATTTTATTAAATCCATATATGTCGTCACGATCATCAAAAGCATCAACGTCTCCTGACACATCTCCTTTATGGTTTGTCTCACACGCAGCTCCAGGAATTCTTTCACTGATCCTGAAGAAAATACAAGAGTTTCTTTTCCATTCACCGTATTCTAAGATATTTCTCTAAACATTAACGACACCATCTGTGCTGTGCTTTGGTCAAAATAAAACATGAATCAAGCCCCAGAGCAGGTTTGTGACCCTGTATAAACCAGCTCTCTCAGAACGCTCTGTGTGGGTGGAGATATGAGGGGAGGGTATTGTTTTACCTGAATCCAACTTGTGATGTCACAAGGAGAGCAAATTTGAAACGGAGAATTTTTGTCTGTGTTGTAAGACTTATGCAGACCACAATCAAAGGACTGGATGGGTTTATTTCACATTTTGTGGGTCGGTAGACACTCAGGTTACCCAAGTGGATTTTTCATAATATGTCCCCTTCAAGAGGAAGAAACCTCGAGCAGATCCAGACTCATGATGAACAGCCGTCT
This sequence comes from Labrus bergylta, assembly GCF_963930695.1. Lineage (NCBI taxonomy): Eukaryota > Metazoa > Chordata > Actinopteri > Labriformes > Labridae > Labrus > Labrus bergylta. The sequence goes on along the minus strand of NC_089198.1, from coordinate 5,676,161 downwards.
GATGACACTGTGTCCAAGCTGGAAAGTGTGATAGAGGGAGATTCAGGAAGAAGAGAGACAAACAGAGCAACAACAACAACAATGAATAAAATAGATTTAAAGCTACAGTGTCAGTAATAATGGTAAAAGTATGTGTAGTATTAGCAGTAACAGCTCAGTGTGATAATAGACTGATCAGTCAAATATCAACAACTGTAATGATGAAACGAGGAGGACTGATTATATTCATTATAGAGGATCATTTATTAACCCCTTACTGTCCCCATTATCATATCTACTTCTGACATTAAAGAGTCTAAAATATGTTATGGTATGAATTTCAACTTTATAAAGTAAATATATACGATTAAAAAACAAAACACATTAAAAAAAAGTTTTTTGTTTCTTTGCTCTATGAAACTTGTCATTTATTGCACATTTCAAGTTTACTTTTTCTTTAAATTTTATTTTATTTACCATTTTGTTTTGCACTATTTAGAATTTATTACTGTAAATATTGTTTATCTTATTTTACCTTATTTTATTTTATCTTATTTTACCTTATTTTGGTTGTATTGCACCGCGGGACGGAGACAAACACAATTTCAATTCCACTGTATGTCTGGCATATTTTGAAATTGACAATAAAGTTGACTTTGACTTCTTGACTTCAATGAATCCTCTTGATCAACCTGAATTCTAGTCTCATGTCTCTCTTTGTTCACAAATAAAACTACAGACTCTGTTACAACATTTTATTAAAATGAAGAAGCAAAAAATCACATTAAAGCACATTTGGATGATGCAGTTTGCTTTACAAGTATTCAGAGAAAATTGAAGGACTTTTCTAACATAGAAGCCAACCTGAAACATCTGACACTGAAAACAAATCCTCTCAGCTGTGATTCAATCTTTCTTGAAAAGACGAGTTTGATTTCATGAAAGTACATTTGATTGTAAAAACATTGTTACAGACTTTAAAACTTTGATACTTAAGATCACAAGGAGATTAAAACCCATTTTGTATTATATATATATTTTTAATTCATGTGTCAAATAAAAACCATTTAATGTCGATCTGCAGAGACCCTTTGTACCTTTAAGAAAAAGCTCTTCATGAACACCTTGATGATGATGATGATGATGATGATGATGATGTTTAGGATGGTTTTGATTCTGATTCAAACTCTCATGAGCAGCTGTTGATGTTGTTGATGACGACATATTTACTTTACTTTTCTTAAAAGGTGCACTGCCTCTGGTCACTTCCTGTCATCACCTGTGTGTCTGATTTGACTTAAAGCTGTTTGTTTGCACTTGCCTGTCAGATAGGAAGCTGTGTGTGCTGCACTCCCATGGAGTAGGGCGCAGAGCAGAAGAGGAGCGCACACGAGCAAAAAGCAACGGTGCACATTGCTAGGTTACAGAAACATTAGTCGGGAAAATAGTTACTTTTTGGTGCACAGTATGTTTGTATCTGTTCACTATTCAGTAGAAAACTCTGATCTTTAACTGAGGAGGAGGAGGAGGAGCTGTTACGGTTTGTATTTAGACCCAAAAGCAGACACGGCAGCAAAATTGAAGGGCTTGAGGTTTTATTGCAGGGCTAGGTATCAGTGAATGGCTGACTGGCTGGCTGGTAGTGACGGCGTGGAGGAGTCTTAGGGAGTTAGCTGGTTCCGTAGGCAGACAGGTAATTGGTTGAGTTGTCTGAGAGGAGAGCAGACTGGAGGAGATGACACCGGTGAAAATCTGGACAACAAGAGAGAAAATCTGTTAGGACTCACTGGAAAAACACTTGGAATAAACTCTAACAAATGTTAAGAGCAGCCGATCATAGCTACCACTTCAGTAGACTCAATAATCTGGCAAGGAGTCGAGTTGAACCCTGGGTCTTAGTCTGAGGCAGATAAGCAGATGAGTTGCAGATGTGAGTGGTCACCAGGTGTTTGATTGAAGCCACGCCCTCCAGAGACACACACACACACACACACACACACACACACACACACACACACACACACACACACACACACACACACACACACACACACACAGACAGAGGGGGAGGGGACACAAGGGATACACAGAGAAACAGGATCACAGCCAGAGCCGTGACAGGAGCTAGCAGCACAGGAGGAGAGGGTGTGTGTTCATGAGATCCTCAGGGCACAACAGGATTTGGGAGAGTTTAGTCTCGTCCAGGAAATGCAGCTCTATGACGACCGCTTCACAAGCACGTTAACATTTCAGCCTATGCTGCTGTTTTAAACACAGCTGGTACGCCAAAACTGTCGGACAGGTCTTTACATAAGAGAGCTCTCTCTGGGACCCCGTTTGTTGTGATCTGATCTTCCCTCCTATTGAGAGGGGTCTGTCTGCAGGCTGCAAGAGAGGGGGGGAACGTGTACCTATCCAAATCTCAGCAGAGGACCACGTGAGATGTCTAAAACGATGATTTTGGCCGCCAAAGAAACACAGAAGTTGTGGGCAAAATTTTGGCTTGAGTACAGACACAAGAGTATTTTCCTTAGACAACTTATATTTAGTTAAATATACGTTAGTAATACCAGGGTTATTTCACAACCAGAGTTGATAAGCTTTCTTTTAAAGCAAACGATGTGGATTTTATTTAAACAATGTTTATTTTATTTATCTACCAACTGTTAAAAAAGAGTAATTTAAGAGCACGGAGATGATAGTTTAAATAAGTATCATATGTGACATGCAACTTTAAATATTCATAGAGAATTATGTCTCCTTACTGAAATTACTTGGGTTTATTATTGTTACATGTCTGGACATGCATAAAGGTGTGAATAACTTTACCTATAACAGAAGCTCACCACCCATTAGTTAACTTGGTCATTCCAGAATTGGAGGACAATTTAGCCATCAAAACTTTTGAAAAAATTAACATTTGTTTTCCAAATTTCTGTTAAATATTTAAAAAACACAAGTAATAAACCATCAAATAATGTGATTCGTCCAGCTCAGGCATCAAAGACACATTTTTTATTCGGTGTTTTCTTTGTTTTGTGCTGCGTTTGGTGCAACTCTGTTACAGATACTCAGGAACCTGTAAAACGTGTATTTTTAAATATTGCTTAAAAAACCCTTCACATTAAATAAACAGAGGCACATTTACATTGAATACTGATTTAAGAAAATCATTTAAGATTATTTTGATAAAAAATGACATGGTAACAGGGTCAAAGAGTAACAGGGGTGAATGGATACATTACTTTAGACTATAAGTCAAGACATAAATGTAATAAATAAACACAGGATAACAGGAACATTGGTGATATTATTTTAAAGGTTTCACAATAGGTGTAAAAGAACTCTGTAAAAAGCCTGTTGCTCTTATTTTAGTAACAGGGTTGTAAATCTGTGCTAATGCTCAAACTTTTTCTTACTGGTAGATGCTACCTGTACTAGCAGTTATGCTAGCTGGCAAAGGACAATCTAAGATATATAAAGAATAAAAAGAAAATTGTCTTATTCTGATCAAATCAGTAACAGGGTTGAGTTGGTTTCAGTGACACACTCAATTTAGACTGAGAATGTGAAAAATAGAAGCGAGCACTTAAATTTGGTCTAGCCATGGTGTTAGCATGTAGCTTAAAGATGTCATTTCTGCTGAATCATGTTGTTTCCTGTTCTTAGTCTTCTTCTGCATTGCTTAAATTGTTTTGGTAACAGGGTTGCACGCATGTTGTGGGACACAACTTTGAGGCATAATTACTATTATTAAAAATATGTTCATAATTAAACAAACAGTATCAGCAATTACAAGAGAAATATATTAATAAAATCATGTAAAAAAAAAACTTAAAAACATATTTTAACTGTTACATTTGATATTAAAGCTGGCCATTGAGAGGGTGGGACAAGAGAATACAGCCACTTTTAGGGGTGCTTGGGAGATATTTGGTTTTTAAAACCACTTTCACCACAACTCTCTTTACATGTTGTCTCAGGACACATACAATTTACACAATAACTGGTGTGTTTTGGGATTTTTTGCACAAATAATTTTAATTTTCATGGGTGGGGCAGAAAACTTTCCTAGAACTATGTGAGGGCTCGCTCCCTACCAGCTGCTAGTCTACTCTTTCCTAGTACTGGAGCTATGTAAAATTACTCCACTAACACCCTGTCGAGAAGAGAAGACTTATATAACCGCATAGCTCTAGGATTATCTGTCTCACATTCATTTCTAGAATCATTAGATTCAAGTATAATCCTTGATTCAGGACCCTAGATTAGCCCCCGGAGGCTCTCACCCCCGGAGAGGGATTAACTGCAACCCTCCTCACTCGGAGAGTAGAAGTGTGCCGTGGTGTGACTGCTCATGCTTACCTCCCGAGGTTCACGCGGCGTCCTTAAGAGAGGCTCAGGTCTTAGTGGTGTGAATGATTTCAGTCAGAAAATGATTTCAAAAAGCTTCAGAAAATGTATTGAAATAACTTCAAAAGATATTCCAAATGCAAATACAAAACAGTAAAAGTAAAAATATAAAAATGTAAAAAGTAAAATACAAATTTAAAAGCTTAAACTCGAGAGAATAGACACTTGAGGTTTTAAAAGATCTCGGTCTCAGAGACTAAGTCCCAAAACGGGGATTTAAAAGTCAGAGTGATGTGGAGCCCTTTAGAAGAACTAAAGCTTTTCCACAGCACTTTTATAGCCAAACTGTCTCTTTTCTCCAAGATTCTGTAAAACCTCAACAATGCAGATTAGCAGACGCGTGATACATCCGCAGGTGATACCAAGTTCATATGTGGTTTTAGCTTGAAGACCGTGAACCAGGCAGATTCACAGAAGCGTTATACACCCACGAGTTTGTATGTGGTTTTGCTCAAAGTGTGGCACACTTGTTCTGACCTCACAGGTGCGTAGGCGCCGTGGCATGATTGACAGGATATGTAAAAGCAAAGAAAGTAGTTCTGACTATATGACATATGAGTTAAATGATAAATGGATTAAATGATAATAAAAGAAAAGAACACATCGGGTAAAAACAAATTCATCAATTGCATAACTCTGATCTTTCAACATTACATACTTTCACAACTTTTATATTTTTGATGACATTTTGTGGATGAAAATAAAAATCGTCCTTTTTTTAATTTCCTCTCCGCTCCATCCAACCATCTGCATAGACGGGCTGCAGGGCTTCTTCTCTATACCTTTGAGGACACTACAGCTTTGGTTGGAGGCACTTATGTGAGTCATGTGTTCCAAAAATGTTCTTAGTTAATGTGTTTGAAATGATAACAATAGAAGGTGAACCAAAGTAAAGCGAGCCACACGGCCTCAGCAGGGTCAAACACCATTTAGAAGATTGTAGTGGGCAGAAGATACCGATGACACAGATCTCAAACTTTCAGAACTAAGAGAGCCATTTCAAGCTTCGTGCCCACATCCATCAGGCTCATGAATGGCTGATCCATTTGTTCATTTATTTTTAACACCACTCTTTTAACCTTTCATAACAATTGTCATGCTTTTAATACAGCCACTTGTATGTGTGTGTGTTCTTTTGTTTGTTTGTTTTGTTGTGCTGAGCTGTATGCACACTGATGCTTTTTTTACACAACTGAAGTTTCTAACAGATAAATAAAGATATTTGAAATTGGGTCTTGCAGACTGCAGACAGATACTATTGGTCCAACTGGCAAACGAGACCTTGTGCTGAGCTCAGCTCGGCCGAGTGCAGATACGCTCTTGTGCAGAGCTACACATAGACAATGAATGGTCTTGACAGCAGCGCGTAGCCCCCACCGCGTCCTGTCTGAAAGTCCCTTTAGTCTTTTAGTTTTGTGTTCAAAATATGTCTAAAAGAAAAGGCGAGAGTAATTTGAGAATCAACAGATCAGTTTTAAACACTGACATTATAATGTACATCAGGTCGGATACAACGAGCTGTAGTTATTCTAATAACACCACAGCCTCCAAAACCAACCCAACCAACCCAGCCACCCCAGCCCCAACAGCCCCCACAGCTGCCACAGGCGCAATATCCACCCCAGCCTCCACAAGCCCAATCGCCACGCCAGCCTGCACACCCCCCACCGCCACCGCAGTCCCCACAGCCGCAGCACTCCCCATAAACAGAAGTGTATGACCAATCTTTTCGAGCACTGAAGGGCTCTTCTCTGCCTCTCTTCGAGCCTTCTCTTCCTGTTCTTCCTTCTGTTTTTTCTTTTTCTCTTCTAATTCTTTAACCCTCGCTTCCTCCGCTTTCTCATGTTTTTCTTTCATTTTCCTCTCCAGTTCCTCATTCTCTTTCTGGATTCGCTGTTTCTCCTTCTTGGCGTCTTCCTGAAGTTCCTTTAATTCTTTCTCATGTTTTTCTTTCATTTTCCTCTCCACTTCTTCCCTCTCTTTCCTCATTTGCTCTTCTTTCTCTTTCAGGATTCGCTGTTTCTCCTTGGCATCTTCCTGCAATTCCTTTAATTCTTTCTCATGTTTTTCTTTTATTTTCCTCTCCACTTCCTCCCTCTCTTTCCTCATTTCCTCTTCTTTCTCTTTCAGGATTCTCTGTTTCTCCTCTTCAATCGCCCTCTCTGCCTCCTGAAATATCTCAGTGGTGTAATGGTTTCCTGTGTTCTTTTCTGTTATTTTTCTGATCTTGTTGAGCAGCTCTCTGGTCTGAGAACTATCAGAGAGGTTGTTATCAAAGACGTGGTACTGGTCGTTACATTTGGCCACAAGCTCCTGCAGTTCTTTGCTTTTCTTCAAGAACTCCTCAATAGTCCCACTGAGCTGGTCACCATGGGTAAAGAGAACCATGCTGTATTTGTCTGCTGACTTTCCAAAGATTTTCTGAATCTTCTCCACCGTCTTCTTTTCTTCTTCTGTGAATCGGTCCAGTTTGATGACAATCAGAAAGATATGTGGTCCAGGAGAAGCATAAGCCATACACTGGGAGATATTTTTACGTGTCGTCTCTTCATCTGTATTGGTGTCAAACAGACCTGGAGTGTCGATGACAGAAACCTTCTGTCCATCCACCTCACCATATGACTTAGCGCAGCCTGCGGTCACAGATTCAGGGGAGAAAACAGATTCAAAGCAGTTGTGTCCCAGGATGGTGTTTCCTGTTGCACTCTTCCCAGCTCCGGTCTTCCCCACCATCACGATCCGGATCTCTTCATTGTTGTACATGTTTGGTTCTGATTGGATGGAAGAAAATAAAGGAACAACATTAAGGACTATAGTTCTCCACTTGATTATCCAAACCTGACCTTATCCAATTATCCAGTTATTTTTGTTTTGTGTTTTTAAACAACCGGATTTAGATCCAAGAAAAACTCATCTGATAACTTTAATCCTGTTGGATTAACTTTGAACAAACGGGCCCAGAGGATATTGTCTAGCTAGCTCTAAATGATCTATTATCTTACTGCGTTTGATACAATAAATTATGCTGTATGATAGTGATTTTCAAAGTCACTGGGTTATGTTAAGTTATGACAGAAAAAGCTTGGTAACCAAACTGTATGAGGCTGTATGATATCCTACAAAACAAAATTATATGTTATGACACATGAAGATAGGAGCAGCAACATCCAGGATCTTCTAAATGTTTCAGGGCCTAAAGAGATGTATGTCCAGAGGCACAATTTAAACTTATAAAAAAGGAAATGTTCCAAATTAAAATGCAAAGAAAGCCACTCGGGGTTTGTAGCATCGGTAACACTTTAGATTAAGGTCACAATAATCACCATTAGCCAGTTGCTTATTAGCATGTTCATTAGTAGCATACTGGCTGTCGTCATTGAGAGCTTTATAGTCGAGCCAGATCAATACATCTGTCAGCCGATGGCAAATTTTATCTCTGATATGCTGACATAACTAGGTTTATTCAATTTAAGTTTATTATTTATTTTTATATCGTTTTTTAATAATTGTTTATTTCCATAAATGCTTTTGTTCAACTGTAAAAAACCGCTCAATGCAATAATGTGTGTATATCTATTTCTATCCATAAAGATTGGGAGATACATATAAGAAAGATATCGACCAGATATATCGAAATGTTTTCTCCCTAAAAACGATATCGGCATCTGCCCCAAAAATACATATCAGTCAGGCTCTACTTTATAGTACCTTACTCTATATGACCATAACTCATAGCTACAAGGCCATTAACTAAGAGTTTGCCCTCAGTACCCTCCTAAATACTGCTGATTAAGAGAACGTTAAGAAGTTGAATCAGAATCACATTCACCTTTATTGGCCAGGTATGTTTACACACACAAGGAATTTAACTGGTGAACTTTGCTCTCTATGTACAAGTATAACATTAAATATCAACAATAAACACAATAAGCAAAGACTGTTCTGCCCTTTCTGCACGTTCCAATGTACAGGATTTGACAGCCAGATAACACTGAAACAAAAGTCCTCCAATAAAAACACAAAGCTTGTCTTTTCTTGATTTTACATGAGTTCCTTCCGTTTTGTTTTGTTTTTGTAAAACTGCAATATTACAAAGAGAATAACAATATTTCAGTACAGATAACAAGTATACATTTACAAAGTATAAGCATTGCTATCTAAATTCAAGCAAGCACAGAAATGCATAAAAATGCTAATTCAACACAAAGCTACATGCTATCATAACCATGAGGAAAACAGTTAGCCACTACATTTAGCATTAGCTAAGAGCACATGAAAGACAAAAACAACTAAAAGTTTCTGACTTGAATTTTGTGTTCATATCTCAACATTTTTATAATGAACTGAACATAAAACTTACAGACAAATGGTCTCCAAGGCAGAAGCGTAACAGAAAACCATTCAGCAGCAACATGCATCCTCTGTCTCTCTCTGTCCTTCTTACTGCAGCATGTGACTTAATGAACTAACTACCCACAATGACCAATAGATGGCAGTATAAACCATGAACTGATGTCAAAATGTTTTTAATCTTTTAAATCTAACTTTTTATGACCACTTTTATTGACTAACATTTCTAACTTAATTCAAATTACTGACTTCAAAATAAAGGCAGCACAAAGACTAATATGTACAAGGCTAAATAAGAAACAGTTCAGTTGTGAGTAGTGCAAAAATGCTGAAGTGACATGATAATAAAAAATGCAGTTATGTGACAGATGGGTTCATTTACATGAGGTAGAGTTTTACAGTATTTACATGATAAGTGTGCGTAGATTGATAATTTAAATTAAATGATATATATGTATATGTACATTCACAGAGACAGGTCTGACACTCTGTGACTGTTTAGCATTCATCAGAGTCACAGCCTGGGGGAAGAATCTGTAACGCCTACCGGAGGGGAGGAGTTTGAAAAGTTTGTGTCCGGGGTGTGAGGAGTCTGCTACCTGCCCGTTTCCCAGCCCGGACCGGATAAGTCCTGGATGGGGGGCAGGTCGACACCAATGATTTTTTCTGCAGTCCTGCTTTTTCTCACTTCTACCTTATAAGGGCATACTAAGCAACGCATATCAAGATCAGAATTCCTGTTCAACAACTTCTTAACTTTCTCTCAATAAGCAGTAATTAGGAGGGTATTTGGAAAACCGCTGAAGTTACACCTACACACTAAATTCTGTGATAACTTAAAAGCCAAACATAATTTGTGCCAGTGTATGAAGTCTTGAAAACCCCAACAGATACAAGGTTTAAGCTACTTACTAATAAAGCAGCTTTCTGTGATTACTGGTGTTATGATCATTGTGATAACAGCTGGGTGGAGTGAGGGCTAGTGTACGGATTCACAGATTCCTTTTATTTAAATACAGATATTTATTAAATATGAATAGTATTGGTATTTAACAATTAAATTTGACACTGACTCTGTGCTATTTGGTTATTGTTGACTGAGGGAACCCATCCAGGGTGGTGTCCCGTTGTTATTAATTCAGATTAATAGTTTTGGTAAGTAATATTAATACAAATTATTAATATTAATTTAATAGCGAAGTTGACTACATTAAAACCCAAACATAGTTTGTGCCCACGTATGAGGTCTTCAAAACGCCAACAGATACAAGGTGTATGTTACCTTATAAATTACATATACTGACTTACCTTTACTGACAGCCATATTTGAGTGTTGGAGAGAGTAGCTGGTGTGTTTCTAAGCTAAAGAAGAAAAGTTTTTAGTCTGTCAGTGGAAACACTTCCTTATACCTGCACAGAGCCTCACCCTGTTCACCC
>NC_089198.1:5645808-5665782 GCF_963930695.1 Labrus bergylta | reverse complement strand
CCACTTTGTCTGCTGGGGCAGACAGAAGGCTGTGGGTTCACAGGTAATAATATGAAAAGTTTAGAAATGGCTTCTTACCTGATGTCTTTAAAGCTTGAAGTTCAGTGCTCTTCCTCCACTTCAACCTGATGGGAAAGATCAGTCACATACGATATAAAAACAAACCAGGATCACTCATTAAACATATTTTAGTGAGTCACACAACTCTCTATTTAACGGTTCATTCAATATTTAAAAATCATTTATGTTGCTTTCTGTTCTTCTTTGTCCTGCAGTCTGACAAATGATTACGACGAAGAACATTATATTTGATCTCAAACACGTCAGCGCAGCAGCTTACCTGCCTCCACAGTAGGGTCAAAGTTCATCTCAATAACGTTGCTGCAGTTTCAACAACAGTTAGCTCAAGGTATTAGCATGCTAACGTTAAAGCTTCTGTTTACGTTATACACCAGTAAACAGACACGAGAAGTTTGAGAAACTTTTTTACTCACCACAGCAGATGACTTAGAACAAGGAACCGAGACCTGAAATAATGCCACTCAGTTGAATGGTAGTGGCTTCAGTCAGTGGCACACCGTCATGTTGATGTTACCCTAACTTTCTTCTTCTTCTTCTTCTTCTTCTTCTTCTTCTTCTTCTTCTTCTTCTTTAATTATGACTCATGTTCCTCTATCCTCCTCAACAAACCTGTTCTCAAGAGATATTTAAACAAGCATCTTCGTCCTCTCCCTCTCTCCCCACACTCCAAAATACTTTTTAAATCTCTTCTTACGAGTCCCTCTCTCTCCATTTCTGACATCATGTTCTGTCTATGTGTTAAATACTTTCTACATTTAATAACTATGTTCAACTGTTTCTGCTAGATTGCATATCTCACAAAGACCAGATGAATGTTTTCCAGTGATATGTAGAGAGCTATTTAAATGACTGTGACTGATTCTTAACCTGGACATTACGACCTCCTCTCTTCTGTTGCTCCCTCTGTATTTTACTTTATCTATTTCCCTCTGAATTGAATATAAATGTCTTCCCTTTGTCTGATTGTTCCGATATTGTTGCCATTCCTGTTTAATTTTACTCCATGTGACTCGTTTCCCCTCTGACTGAGATCATTTGATGTTAATATCAATCCTCTCTTTCTTTACAGCTTCCTTTGCCAACCTGTCCACCTTTTCATTTCCTGCTATACCTGAATGTTCTGGAACCCACATGAACATCACATCTGTCCCCTGTTTAACCACCTGGGAATGTGTAAATATGATTTCTTATAATAAATCTTGACGACTGTGAGATGATCCTGATTGAATACTGTATAAAGCGCTGACTGAATCACTGCATATCAGCACTTTCCTTCCTTTCATTTGCTCAACACATTCTAATGCAACTAAAATGGCGTACAACTCTACTGTGTACACGTTCAGGAAATCTGACGTTCTCTTCAATACTTCAACCTTGAGTTTTGGGATAAACGCAGCTGATCCTGTTGCATTTGTCATCGGGTCTTTAGATCCATCTGTGAATACTTGTACATGATCTCCATATCTCTGTTCTATGTGTTCATAGAATTCACTAACTAAATCAACATTTCTTTTTCTTTTCTTTATCTTTAGTAACTCCAAGTCTACTTCAGCTGTCTCAAGCAGCCACATTGGAACTGGTGGCCATAAAACAGCTGGACTGATATCCTTGTCATACACTCCCATATCTCTCGCCACTCTATCCCTGATCCATCCAAAACTGGACTTATTGTTCTCTCTTTTTCCCAGCAATCCTTTAACACTGCTTTTGTTGGCTGACTATCTCCATGTCCTCTCAAGTTCAGCCAATAATTTGCTAATAGCTGTTTCCTCCTTAAACATAGTGGCATCTCTCCTACTTCTACCTGAAGTGCACATATTGGAGATGATTTCACTGCCCCAATACATATCCTAAGAGCCTGTGCCTGAATCATTTCTAACTTTGCAAGTGTTGTCTTTGCTGCAGATCCATATACCACACTCCCATACTCAATCCTAGTTCTAATTAACGCCACATATATATATTTTAAGGCAGCAACATCAGCTCCCCAATCCATTCCTACGAGACATCTCATTACATTTATTACTTTTTTGCATGGATGTGTTCCTTCCATGTCAACCGGACATCAAAAAATACCCCTAAAAAACGAAATGAGTCAACTCGTTCTATCTTATTTCCACACAATGTCAAACCAATATTCTCCCCAATTTTCTTTCAAGAAAAGAACATGATCTTTGTTTTTTCCACAGAAAATGTCATTCCCCACTTTAATCCCCACTTCTCAACTAAACTGATCCCTTTCTGAATTTTATTTACAATAAATTGTATATTCTTTCCTTTTTTCCACAATGCTCCATCATCCACTAACAATGACCTTCCTATATCTGCTGGGATATTATCAAACATATCATTTATCATAATTGAAAATAAAATCGGACTTATCACACTTCCCTGTGGTGTTCCATTCTCTACAACATACTTTTTAGATATTTCATCACCTATTTTTACTTGAATCAATCTCTTGTTCAGAAAATCCATTATCCAATTAAAAATCCTTCCCTTGACTCCCATGAGATGTAACTTAATCAAAAGTCCCTCTATCCAAAGCATATCATATGCTTTCTCAACATCAAAAAATACTGCAACTACTGTTTCTTTTGTAACATGAGCTTTTCTTACAACGTCTTCTAAGCTTACCAACCGGATCCATAGTTCCTCGCCCTTTTCTAAACCCACTCTGATATTCTGCCATCATCCCTCTTTTCTCTAGATAGTACACCATTCTTTCATTTACCATACGCTCCATCAGTTTACAAACATGTGATGTTAAGGCGATTGGCCTGTAGTTTGCTGCATTGCTTGGATCTTTTCCTGGTTTCCTTATAGGAACAATCACTGCCTCCTTCCAGCTAATTGGCACCCTCCATTCCTCCCATACCTTATTATACAACATTAACAATCTGCTAAGTGCCTCTGTACTTAAATGCTTTCACATGATATAACATATCTCATCTTTCCCTGGAGCACTCATTCCAGACTTAGCCAATGATTTTGTTAGCTCTCCCATTGTAAAAGGAACACTAATCTCATCCTCAACATGATTTCTCTTACTCAGTGCTTCAATATTTTCAAATTTTGTTTTGTCCCTGTACCTTTTTGCTTCCTCATTCAGATTATTAGAACTATTTATTGTAGCAAACGTTTTAACCATTAATTCTGCTTTTTCTTTATTAGTTATTGCCCCATCCTTTCTGTCATTTAACACAGGATAATTCCAATCTCTTCTGTCTCCTCTCATCCTTCTAATCATCCCCCAAATTTCTCCTACTGGGGTCTTATTCTTCTAGTATGGCCGTTGTGAGTTTTTCAAAAGTGTGAGTGAACGTAGCGACGTCGATGACGTCATACGCTGCGTCCATCTGTTAACTCAAATGATATGATTTAGACATGGATATTAACTCAAACACATTGATCCATATTAAATTAAAACACATCACTCGTTCAGAGAACTCAATAGTTTACTGTTTAACTAATTAGCTGCTTTTAAGTTCTGTACCCTGAATGGCTTTGAGTTAGTAATACTGTTCGGGTTTACAGTGTAGTTTTAAACTATAAAAGGAGGGTCATTTGTTCAGCCATTTAGTTTTATGAATTTAATATTTTGCCCACATAAAAAACAGATTAATTAATATTTATTTGCTGATGAATTGGACTTGAAAATCAATTTCAAAAAGTCAATTCTTGTTAGATTTATTATATTTATGTTTCCTCAAAGGTATTTTTCTAAATCAAACAAAAAACGCAGTGTCATGAAAACTGCAAAAGAAGGTGTTCAATAGTTTTTAGTTTTAAAAGGTTCATCTTTTGAAAACAGGAAGGAAATGTTTACAAACACACATTTAGTATTAGTTTTCACAGGATTGTATTTATGTAATATTTTAAATAGAAATTACTTCATTTTATTTGTAATTATATATTTAAACGGGGAAGTAAGGAGCCCCTGAAGTCCCAAAAAGTATAAGAAAAAAAAAAGTATATATTGTGCGCACAAGTTTTTATTTGTTTTGTTTTTTACTTTTTTGGACTTCAGGGGCTCCCTAGTAAAGAGAAATCAATTCCGCGTTTTTTATTTGATTTAATAAGGTCCATCTATTTTTACAAAACCTTTCATATTTCTCTGACGTCACTTCCTGCCACTTTATCCTGGCGGGATGTTACTGCTGCTGATTGATGCTCACCTGAAAGTAGACCGAATAATTAATACGTTTCTATCTTCGGACAACTTCCGGGTTCACCTGAGGGAGATTTTCTTCACTGGAGAGGATGAAAACAACTCTTCATGAGGTGAGTAACAAACAGTTAGATTTAAAAGAGGACTCGAGCTAACGGTCAAACCTCAGACTGTAAATATTAAGTTTAAATCTCGTGGACGAGGACGTCATGTTTCGGTTTGTCACGTTTTCATCTGGAAAGAAACCCGAGATTTTATAATAATTCATTAAAACATGACAGATGTATTTAGCTGTGAGATGAGTCTCAACACTTGTAGTTTTACAAGTAAATTGAGTGAATTCATTTAAATATAGGCTTACCTGCGTTCTCCCACTTTCTCATGAGACTTCTTCCATGAGTCTGTGGTTACGCACCTAACTTGATCAGACACAGGTGGAACATCTGCTTTTATATGTTAAAGTCATGAAAGGTTTACAGAGGTACTCCAAAACCGACTATTACAGGTAAAGATATCCAGATATGATGCAGAAGAAATGTTTAAAGGGCCTGTCAAAGAGTGTTTTTGAACTTTTCATCACTTTTTCTCTCATTGTTCACCACAAACCAAAAATAACAGTTAGAAGCAAAAGGTAGCCCGCTGCTCTTACAATTATTGTACATTTATTTTAGAGGTGAGCGACTTAATATGTGAAATATTTAGGGACACGTACCAAAGCTATGGTACCAAACTACAGCACGTTGTGCCATTATCTGGACCCCTACTAAAGTGAGCACTTCTAATTCCAGGGTCCGGTCCATACATGTTAACATAACATAAAAGTCTACAAAGATGTAACACATCACCTCTAACACTGCTCAGGAATGAGGAGACGTAAAGGCATGTAGGTGTTTCAGTCTGAAGTCTGTCAACATTAAAAAGATCAGATCTGCTCCTCTTCTGAGCTTTATGTTGACTTCATAACAATCTCTACTCCTTTAAGTCGAGCAGCAGAAGAGTGTCAGTGTGTAAAAACAAAAGGCTCATTTATTAGCTGAACTAAATCTGCAGGAGTTTTCCATGTCACTGATTACAACAGAGGCCGATTAGGACGGGACCCTTAAAACATTTAGGGACTAATTAAGAGTATACTCACTTCTTCAGGCTCCACTTTGCATCAGCAGACCATTCAAAATATTAACAACAGAATATGAAGAAGATACATTAGAGGGATTCAAATAGTTCAGTCGTAATTTGAGGTCACTGATGGCGTTTATGTTTTATTAAAGGAGAAAATAACAAATATGCTAATGTCACGACTTAATGGTTAGGCTTAGAAATCAGTTTTTTTTAATGTTCCCACCACTCCGCTGTTTTAGTAACACCACTGGGAACAAAACTAATCAAACATCTCTGTATATTCATTTCAAATCATTTAGTTAACTCCTCCCCTGCTCTGTGTAAGATGATGTGAGGTTTCCAAACGATATCCAGCAGTCTGCGCTGACGATCGATCTCGACAGTGAGTTACTATCACTATATGAGTTACTATGGTTACAGGGACAGTGAGTTACTATGGTTACAGGGACTGTTACTATGGTAACCGGGACAGGCTGTGTCTGTCTGGAATATGCTCCAATCTGCTTTTTTTTCTCCACAATGAAACTAAAATAATGACATGAATTATATACTGAACTAAAGTCTATATTTACTGTGTCATCCAAAACTTCGGGTCAGCTTCATGAATTAAATTATGAGGAATTAACTTTTCCTCGATGAGACCTGGAGCCTGATGAACATCTGAAAACAAACGACTCAAGAGGACAAAAACATAAACATCAGAAAATAACACCAACTTCATGTTTGAGTCAAATTAAGTTTAATTTCAAAGAAGAAGAAGATTAATGTACAGCCTTAATAAAATCCAGACTGTGATATTTAATAAACAGAAGTGGTTGATGTTATTTAATGCAACATGGCCGTCGTATAAGAGGCGGATTGGAAGCAGTGAAACTTTGTGTTGACATGGTGTCAGTTATTTAAAAAGTAAATCACTTGTAGAATATAGAGACATTATTTGAGTGAATTATCAAGAGTAACACACATGAACAACATGACAGAAAGATCACTGTGTCTGGCTTTACACCAAGAGCAGAAACACCAGCCCATCTTAAAACACGGGGTTAATTAGATCAGACGAGGAACTCGTAGAGAATGTGTTGAAGAAATGTGGAGAACATGTTCCCTCTAAAGTGAAGAAGAGTCCAAGTATTCAGTTACAAACTACAGAGAGACTCAAAGAAAGCTCAACTTCCTTCACACTTCACTTCATTACAGAAGTCCAGTCAAAGATTCTTTTTCTGCCTTTGAATCGCTCCACACTCCTGTCCACTAGGGGGCAGTGATTACAAAAAGAGACATTAAACTTGAACATGAAATATAAAAACATAAGAACAAATAAAAGAGCTGGCATCATCTATATTTCTTTGTGTTTCCTGACACAGAAATTAATCTCTTCAGATCGATCAGTCTGGGAGGAAACTGTGGAAACAGTGACACCTGCTGGCAGAAAGCAGTGATAGCAGCAACAGAACCTAAACATGAATTATTATTCAAATAAAACCCTCAACAGATTGAATTTATTTCTATTTAAAATCCTGAGATAATAAAAACAGAAGGTTCAAACATCAAAGTGTAATAAACATCAGAAGTTAAAAATAAAGATAGTTTGATAACGTGTCCGTTGTTACCCTGACATGATGAATGAATATCAATGATTGAGTCTGCATGTTATTCAGCTCGTTTTATATCATCTCATATTACATCAAATATTCAGGTGCTGACTCTGCACCTGGATCCAGACATCCTGTTTGTAGTTCTTTTAAAAACTCAGTGAAGCCTCCTCTTTGTTTTGATCCAACAAAGAGACGACTGATTTATTATCAGACGACCAACGACTCGTGGTTAAAAGCAGAACTTCACACTTTAACTTGCACAGCTGGAATCAACTTCTACTGTTATCTGTGAATATGAGTCAATGAATAACCTGCACCACTACACATGTCCACAGGGTGGCGCTGCAATAGAAACATTTATATACAAATCAAAGAGTTCATCGTCGGTCGTTGAGTCATGAAGCAGTTTAAATTCAGAATATGAGAATAGAAAAATGTCCGAGGTCATGGTCCTGTGTGTGACGGTGGAGCTGATCTCAGAGCAGCTCAGACTGCAGCACTGAGAGTCATCTGCGCTGTGATTGGTCCGTCAGTCTCCCAGTAACACAGCCCAGTTAAAGACTCACCAACACACCAGCTGCTGCTTCCAGCTCTGTGATCAGCAGGATCCTCTCTTTAATGACTCACCACCTGTTGATATAAAAAGACATAAATGAGAGATTACACTCTGAGAGAGACTTCATGATTATTCTTTATATTATTCATGATAAACACAGACGGGGCTCGCTCCAAGCTATATACCAGAGCTGCTGACACCATATGAGCCAGCCCGCAGTCTTAGATCCTCAGGTGGGGGCCTCCTGGTCGTTCCAAAGTCGAGACTTAAAATTAAAGGTGACCGGGCCTTTTCAGTCAGGGCCCCTCGACTTTGGAACGACCTCCCTGAGGAGATAAGACTCGCAGACTCCCTCAATTCTTTTAAATCCCTTCTTAAAACATACTTTTACAGACTTGCTTTTATGTGATGTCGTCTTCTTAATGTCTTTTCTTACTGGTTTTACTATTTTTATTTTATTTTCTTCTTTCTTTCTTTTCTTTGTTTGGTTTAGTTTGTTCTTGTTCTTCTTTTTGTTTTTGCTGTTTGTCAAAGCACTTTGTAAACCTGTGTTTTTAAAAGGTGCTATATAAATAAAGTTATTATTATTATTCTGATCATATAATATCATCGTTATCATGATTATTCTGATTATCAGTGATACAGAACATCCAGTATGAAGAGCAGCAGGGACTTCAGTCCTGCTCAGAAGTGAAGTGGGCGTGGAAAGTAACACGCCACCTTTCAGCTCTCGTGGTCACGTGTTGGTGACTTGAAGCTTAAAGGGACAGAGAGTCCTTGAAGGCATCATCATGTCAGAGACAGTTAAGTGACGTGTTTACTGAGAGTCCTCGAAGGCATCATCATGTCAGAGACAGTTGAGTGATGTGTTTACTGAGAGTGCTCGAAGGCGTCATCATGTCACAGACAGTTGAGTGACGTGTTTACTGAGAGTCCTTGAAGGCATCATCGTGTCAGAGACAGTTGAGTGATGTGTTTACTGAGAGTCCTTGAAGGCATCATCGTGTCAGAGACAGTTGAGTGATGTGTTTACCGAGAGTCCTTGAAGGCATCATCATGTCAGAGACAGTTAAGTGATGTGTTTACCGAGAGTCCTTGAAGGCATTGTTGGGGTTGTATCAAGTCAACTTTGGTTATATTCTTCAATAATTATACTTAATTATTAATAATATAAATAAAATATCATTAAACTATGTTTAATCTCGTTTTGGGGCACCAACCTGTAATCAGGTAAATATAACCAAAATATCACTCAAATCAGTCTCAAATTAGTTATTTAATTACTAATATTATTAATGATGAATAACTATATTTAATAAATTGAAGGCGTGAAATCCGTACACAAAGCCTTCGCACCCAGCTTATATCACAATGTAAATACACCAGTAACCACAAACAACTGCTCTCTTAAATTATAACAGAATTTATTTAAACAAAGCAACATCAATCCAAAATCAATGAACTTAATTAAACAAATAACTATTATAAACTAATCTAAGCAACAAACATTATCAAGCAAAGGCTTGTGGATGAGGTGTGAATGTAGGTGTGTGTGTGTGTGTGTGTGTGTGTGTGTGTGTGTGTGTGTGTGAGAGAGAGAGAGAGAGAGAGAGAGAAAGAGGGAAGAGGAAAGGGGGGGAGATGGCTTCGTACCCTCGTGGTCGTTCACGATGGCGCAAACCTAACAAAGACCTGGGTGCGTGCACGTGTGGATGAAAGGGAGAGAGAAGGGGGGGGAGATTACTTTGTCCCACGTGGTCGCCCTTCCGATGGCACACACCTAACAAAGGCCTAAATGTGGCCTTAAGGTCTAAAAGAGACTGAGTTCGGCCCTACACAATCTGTGTCTCTGAGGCGTCTGTATAGATCGAATGTATAGATCTCTGTGCGTAATGGCGCGGTGGTGGAGTTGGTCTCCAGATGTACGTTTACACAGGAATATGTGTGTATGTGTGTGCGTAGAAGGGGAAATAAAAGAGAATAAAAGAGAAATGCGTGCCTGAAGAGGCCGGATCACAGTCCGACTCCCGCGCCACAACTCGGAGTAATTCCCTTCATTCACAGAAACAAACCAATAGCCGAATTCAAGTTAATACGGCTTACACTGGCCTTTCTGATCAGAAGAGTAATACCCGGTTATAACGCTGTTACGCTAAAAACATATAGGACGCAGCGGTCCGAAACAACAAGAGTTTTAAACAGTTAAAACTCAGGACGCAGGTCCAACAAAGATAAAAATTACAGTTTCTGCTTTGATCAACAATTGTTAAAAACACTCTCTAAAGCTAATTCTGCCCAGACCTAATTAAGCCTCACTTGTGAATCGCTTTGTCCGCGATTGGTGAAAGGAAAAGAGTCCGGCGATGGAGCAGATCTTCTGTCCGTCCTGGTGCAGAGGCGTCTGATGGCGGCGAGGGTCCCTTACGGCGAGAGCGGCTTCGTTGGTTCTCCGTCGAGTGGAAAAATGTCCTTTGATGTCCTTTCGTTGCAGGACGGAATAAGACCGTTATCTTTCTGATAATCTGTTATAGTCTGACGCTCTCCGAGAAACTGAGATGCGTTCACTGGACAATCCGAGCTCGGAATTTAGAACACTGCCGGCCGCGGATTACCTGCGCGCCAAAACTTAAAACAAAGGAATATTGTTGCAGGAAGCAGGAGATCTTCTTGGGTCTCCGAGCACCGAAGGTCAGCGCGTGAAAGAGGAAGACCAATGGAAGTCTTGGAGTTTTGTAGCCTGGCCTGCTCCATGGGGGGTCTACCTCAGGTCCCCTCCAATGAGGAGAGAGAGGTTCCGGTCCCCCCTTTACTTCACAAGTAGGTGTGAAGTACCGCAGGGGATTCTGGGATTAAGAGTCCTTTTAGGCCTCTTTGTGATCTCAGTGAATAACTCAAATGAGGCTTTTACAGAGGTGCAGGCCCAAGTCCATTGTTTGACTGTCCTAAGCCTGCGTGGCCCAACAGCATCATCATGTCATGATGTTCGTACTATCTATTGAACCGCTGGCAGACTATATTAAGGTAGAACAAAAGATAAAAGGCATATCCAGTGTTTCCCTACCATTATATTAGGGGGGCGTCATTTCAGGGTACACATGAAATATAAATAAGTCTGAGGGAATGCTAATGGGCTGTACAATCGGGGATGAAATCAAACAGAAATAAGTATTTCATTGGGATGTCGAGAGGATAAATTACTTTTTTTCCCCAATTAAGATGCTAGAAATGAGAGAGAGATTAATGAGCATTATTGTAATGCTGATGTTCTGAGTTTTAACTCCACTTCCACAGAAGTTACGCGAACCTGCACGAGCCTGCTGGTTAAGAACATCGGGAGGTAATCAGTGTTGATAAATCCCATGTTCTTAACCTGCAGGCTCGCACACGTTCGGGGACATTTACATTCAGAAACGCCTCCAATTAACCATTTATGGTAACAACACACCTCTTTAAAAACCACCTGAATATATTTACCTCGTCGGAATAATGACTACGAGAGCAAAGAAAAGGAGCTTCATAACAACAGGAATGGAAGTGGAAGAAGTTGAATAAAAAAGGGTAATAAATAAAGAGATAAATAAATTTTGGGCCTCACCCATGTGCATGGGACAAGCGACTCAGGCCTGTATCACAGTTCTCAAGCCTGACTAGAGTATTTTGGAGGGAACTGAACAAAGGGGTCTTAGCCCAGCAACCCCCCAACAGAAACCAACAAATAGGTGTGAAAAGTGGGGGGGTGTTTGAATTCTCTATCCGCATTGGAGGAGGCCTGAGGTAAACCCACAGGCAGCTCCAGTCTTTAAAAGCAATCACCAGGCATTGCTTCCTTCTCTTCAAGTGTGGTCTGCCGACACCAGAGGATACCCTCTCCATATGATGGACTCCAGCATTCGAGACGAAGCCTTTCCTCCTCTTGACTTACATAGGTTAAACTCCAGAGCTGAGGTTGCTCAGTATAGGTAGCTCTTCACATGCTGAATTCAAGCATCAGAGGATTCAGCTGACTACTTCCACTGCATATTTCTAGGAGTTTTGGGCGCAATCAGATGCTATCAGGTTCGAGCAAAAAGAAGAGTTTCTTTCCTTTGATTTTTCGTAAGACGTCATTGAACGCAACTGGACAGGAGCGCTGAAGGAAGCCCACTGATCCCTGAATCCACAAGGACACATAAAGAACTCGGCTCCTGCAACCAGAAGACCCTATAGAGCAGCGCTCTGGGCGAAGATCTGAATCCCGCTACCCTCCTCCTACATCTGCCACGAAGGAAACCTGCCTGAATCTGTTGATTTAACATTCAACAGAGTGACGATCTAACCAACTTTGCAACGATCACCAGGAGTTACCCCAAGTAAGAGCTTTGGTCTGGGCAGAAATAGTTTCAGAAATAGTTATGTTTCTTTTATAACCACTGATAATTATGCATCATTGTTGACGACACGTCACATTCTGTATATTATCTGTTGTAAGCTACTGCATTTGTTTTATTGTAATGAACTGCTGTGTTCCTCTATGTGTTTAATGCTATGCTAGTTTATCTTCAGTCAACGGCTTTCACAATCAGAAAGACCAGTGTACCCGCCGTTGAATCAAAGTCCGGCCACTGGCTTTCTGGTGTTTAAGTAACAGTTACTGAACTCAGCTCAGAGAGCTCAAACTATTTCAAAAGGTAGCCACACGGCTTCCTTTGTTGTCTACCATTTTTGTCACCATGTGACGAAGCCACATGGTGCATTGTCTCTCTCCACCATCTTGTGTTCTCTCTCTCTCTCTCTCTCTCTCTCTCTCTCTCTCTCTCTCTCACTCACTCACTCACTCACACACATCTACATACATACTCATCTGCACACACACATATTTACACCTCATCCACAAGCCTTTGCTTGATAATGTTTGTTGCTTAGATTAGTTTATAATAGTTATTTGTTTAATTAAGTTAATTGATTTTGGGTTGATGTTGCTTTGTTTAAATAAATTCTGTTATAATTTAAGAGAGCAGTTGTTTGTGGTTACTGGTGTATTTGCATTGTGATATAAGCTGGGTGCGAAGGCTTTGTGTACGGATTTCACGCCTTCAATTTATTAAATATAGTTATTCATTATTAATAATATTAGTAATTAAATAACTAATTTGAGACTGATTTGAGTGATATTTTGGTTATATTTACCTGATTACAGGTTGGTGCCCCAAAACGAGATTAAACATAGTTTAATGATATTTTATTTATATTATTAATAATTAAGTATAATTATTAAAGAATATAACCAAAGTTGACTTGATACAACCCCAACAAATGGTGCCCCGTGTGAGGCCTTCAATAAACCAACTTTATTGCACTGTTAATGCACAGTAATCCAAACTTAAATCCTAAAAAGGATCCTTCTGAAGAAAATTATATTTTCTTTAAATTTTTGTGGTTTAAGCAAAGCAGACATCCAGCTGTGGCTTAGTTGTGTTGTATGTTGTTAGTTAATGGTTAAAGCCATAACTGTTGTCCCCTTTGGGTCCATACAACAATTGGACATAATGATGCAGCTAGTGTGACTTTATCAAGGAACTTGATTTGTTGCATTAATCTAGATTTTGATCCTGAAGCATTCTACTAAAGGATTGTGGTGCTCCTTGTTGTTTGAGAGCCATTTGGCCAGATGAGAGTGTAACCTCATCATTGTTGCATAGCCAGCTGTCTGAGAGGTGTGAGTTCCTCCCTTCCTGTGAGGACTTGAGGTGTGAATCCCCTCTCCTAGCTTCCAGGATAGCCTGCAGTGATCAGTTGGGAAACCTAGATAAGATTTGCTCTGGTGTCGATCTAGCTTTGTTTATCTTAGCGGTTTTGTTAACAGTAATCCACTTTGGTTCCATTTTATCACGTAAATGTGTACCAAGACCCTAGGTGAGCCGGGAGCTGAGACTCCTTTTGGATCAGACGACGCAGCACTGCAAGAAACGGTTGCCAGTCTGACGCACCTCTCCTTAGAGGAGATAGCCGACCTAAATAGCTATTCAATTAGCATTTGTGAGAAGAAGTTAAAGGAGCTCGTTGATCAGGCCAACCACCGAGCCAGGAAACCCCAAAGCATAATCCTGAATGTTCTTGGGCAACTCCTCCTTCTTTCCCAATGCAAGTCCTTCCTGCAGCAAACCCAGCTGCAAGTAGAAAAAGAAGCCCTGCAGAACCACATCCAATCCCTGTTGGCAGAAAATTCACACCTTCGCAGGTTTGAATCACCACATAGGGAGGGGGGTGACTTCTCAGCCCCCAGAGGCAGAGATAACACCAACCCCCCTCCTGCTACCTGCAAGTCCACACCGCATGGTCCACAGCTGAGAAGTTCCGAAACATCAGATGAATCGGATGGCTCCTGTCCACCCAGAGATCAAAGAATGCGCATAAGGCTCATTGAATCCCTGGCGGAGGATGTAGACCGGTTTGACCCAGGTAACCCACATTTCAGCATTGATGATTACCTCAGAGAGATCAACCTGCGCCTCTGTGATCTACCTGATGCATCCACACGAGAAAAACTCAAGCTGATCTGGAAGACAACTTCCAGGAGTGTCCATGACTTCATGACTACCCTCCTGCCTGAGATCAGAGACCAGTACTCAGCACTCTGCAACGCTTTGTGCGAGGAATTCTCCACCTACACCGACCCTGTATCTGCCCCTCTTAGAGCCTTTAGTGTCTGGCACCAGAAGCATGAGGCACCCAAAGATTATTACCGGCGCCTAAAATCTGCATATTTCCAGGGACGTAATGCTCCAGGTTTGGAAGAGGACCAGACTTTCAAGTCCTTATTCCTGCACAATCTGCATGGCTGTGTGCGTTACGATGTCACCATGCATTGCCAAACACATCAGCTTGGTATGCCAGAAATCAAGAAATTTGCACAGGTGGCTTGGGAAACACGCATACGTCCTGGGTTTTGGAAACACAATAGTGACCTAGCACTAGAAGGCAACAAATTGCCTTATACTATGAATAAATCTAAGAAACCGCATCACCGGCAGAATAGACAACAGAACCAGGGGGGTGAAGGAAGGAGCCAGCCACAGGGTAGTTCCCAACCTGAAGTACTGATCACCACCAGACCCGAACAGAACTCTCGGGATAGCCGAAGCCCCAGACAGAGGGGTAGGCATAATCAGAGTTCCCATGAACTTCCTAAGGAAGCAGGTTCTGATGGGGGAATGGAGAACATGATCCGGAGGTGTGTGACAGAGGTGATTAGACAGTTGGAAGCCTCCAGCCCTTACAAAGAACAAGGTTCTGACTCCACAGTGGGGAGGGGGGAATAGCCTCCACTGTAAAACCCACCAAAGTCACTCAGCGTTAATGCTTTCTAGTCTCTGTTTTATGACCTGACAGTGGTAGTGAGACACATAAAATACATACACATTTACACAACTACATGCCACATACACTGTCCCAAAGGTTTACTGCTGCCCAGGCTAGTAGTTAGCCCACAAATCTACACCTTCTCTTTCTCTCCCCCTCTTGCTTGTTTGTTTCATTTGTTTTGTTAAAGAATGCACCTTGAGTAGTAAAGCTTTGCTAATGCCTGTTTACGTTTTATGCCTAGCGTTAGACATAGTTAGACAGTCTGCCCAGACTTTGCCTCAGTGTCTGCCCAGACCAAAATGCCTCTAATATCTCTGAACTGTTAACCCTATGGACTGCTTCCCTAAGGAACTGCAAAACTGGGATGTGTCTCCATCCCAGACACATGGACTGTTTGGTCCGTGAGCTGCCCTGAAGATTGTAACCTGCATTTCGCTCTTCATGACAAGGGGGGATGTTGGGCCTCAGCCATGTGCATGGGACAAGCGACTCAGGCCTGTATCACAGTTCTCAAGCCTGACTAGAGTATTTTGGAGGGAACTGAACAAAGGGGTCTTAGCCCAGCAACCCCCCAACAGAAACCAACAAATAGGTGTGAAAAGTAGGGGGGGTGTTTGAATTCTCTATCCGCATTGGAGGAGGCCTGAGGTAAACCCACAGGCAGCTCCAGTCTTTAAAAGCAATCACCAGGCATTGCTTCCTTCTCTTCAAGTGTGGTCTGCCGACACCAGAGGATACCCTCTCCATATGATGGACTCCAGCATTCGAGACGAAGCCTTTCCTCCTCTTGACTTACATAGGTTAAACTCCAGAGCTGAGGTTGCTCAGTATAGGTAGCTCTTCACATGCTGAATTCAAGCATCAGAGGATTCAGCTGACTACTTCCACTGCATATTTCTAGGAGTTTTGGGCGCAATCAGATGCTATCAGGTTCGAGCAAAAAGAAGAGTTTCTTTCCTTTGATTTTTCGTAAGACGTCATTGAACGCAACTGGACAGGAGCGCTGAAGGAAACCCACTGATCCCTGAATCCACAAGGACACATAAAGAACTCGGCTCCTGCAACCAGAAGACCCTATAGAGCAGCGCTCTGGGCGAAGATCTGAATCCCGCTACCCTCCTCCTACATCTGCCACGAAGGAAACCTGCCTGAATCTGTTGATTTAACATTCAACAGAGTGACGATCTAACCAACTTTGCAACGATCACCAGGAGTTACCCCAAGTAAGAGCTTTGGTCTGGGCAGAAATAGTTTCAGAAATAGTTATGTTTCTTTTATAACCACTGATAATTATGCATCATTGTTGACGACACGTCACATTCTGTATATTATCTGTTGTAAGCTACTGCATTTGTTTTATTGTAATGAACTGCTGTGTTCCTCTATGTGTTTAATGCTATGCTAGTTTATCTTCAGTCAACGGCTTTCACAATCAGAAAGACCAGTGTACCCGCCGTTGAATCAAAGTCCGGCCACTGGCTTTCTGGTGTTTAAGTAACAGTTACTGAACTCAGCTCAGAGAGCTCAAACTATTTCAAAAGGTAGCCACACGGCTTCCTTTGTTGTCCATCATTTTTGTCACCATGTGACGAAGCCACATGGTGCATTGTCTCTCTCCACCATCTTGTGTTCTCTCTCTCTCTCTCTCTCTCTCACTCACTCACACACATCTACATACATACTCATCTGCACACACACATATTTACACCTCATCCACAAGCCTTTGCTTGATAATGTTTGTTGCTTAGATTAGTTTATAATAGTTATTTGTTTAATTAAGTTAATTGATTTTGGGTTGATGTTGCTTTGTTTAAATAAATTCTGTTATAATTTAAGAGAGCAGTTGTTTGTGGTTACTGGTGTATTTGCATTGTGATATAAGCTGGGTGCGAAGGCTTTGTGTACGGATTTCACGCCTTCAATTTATTAAATATAGTTATTCATTATTAATAATATTAGTAATTAAATAACTAATTTGAGACTGATTTGAGTGATATTTTAAGTTTTATTTACCTGATTACAGGTTGGTGCCCCAAAACGAGATTAAACATAGTTTAATGATATTTTATTTATATTATTAATAATTAAGTATAATTATTAAAGAATATAACCAAAGTTGACTTGATACAACCCCAACATAAATAAAGAGATAAAATAAGGTTAGTAACTCTCGCGCTAAGTGACCCAGATAAATGATTAGTCGAAGTTACTAACAAAACAACAAATGCTGCATGAGAGAAGGTGACAGGTCAGAGGAGAAAATCTGTTTCAAACCACACAAAATCACTTATTTTGTGTTTTGAATTTAAAAAACTGGGAACATGCATCTAGGTTGAGATGGATTCTGGCATGCTGTGACACTCGTGGGGCTTTTTATTTGTAGTTTTAATGTTCTACCTCTAGATTCTGTGTGTAAGCATGCTCAGAGCTGTACTTATATTTACTCACATTTCTAAGTAAAAGAACAAGTTGATCAATTCCACTCTTTGTGTGGAAATGTTCTTACTCATTACGCACAGATCCGTGCTCACACACTGTTGATAGATGAGCCCCCTGGACTTTTCTCTTCTCTGGAACCTTTCTTCTAGGTGTATTGTTTTTTGTCAGCACTTTTGTAGTAATTTGTTTGTATATTTAGTCACTTTTAACTTCTCATCTGCCTTGGTATGATGTTTACATTTTGATGATTAACTTTCTTTGTTTAAATGTGTAACCTTTTTACTAAACCATGTGACTACTACTGATCATGTGACTGGCTGTAAAGCGTTAAAGGAAGTAGCTTGGCTGCCATTTTGTACCTGCCCTGATGAAGGCCTGTATGGCTGAAACATGTTGGCATGTTTTTATGAATCTGTAGCCCTGATGAATTAAAGGCTTTTTAAGCTGAACCCTCTGAGTGCCTCAGACTTCTTCAAAAACTTCTAAGTTGGATCCCCGCATGGAAGAGCACCAGAGGAACTAATTACCAAAATAATTTACAACACCCATGCAGCACTCCATGCATCTGCTTTTTGACTGGAAATATTGTATTTTCAAATTCCAAAACATTTCAAGGTTTTTAATGACTGTACGAATCCTGAACTGTGTTTAGTGAAACCCTGTAGAGACCAGGATGGACAAAAACCCAACCATGTACTCACTCCAGAGTCTCCAGTCTGTACTCTGGATTCTCCTGAAGGTCACTCAGCAGCTTCACTCCTGAATCCTGCAGATTGTTGTAGTTCAGGTACAGATCTCTTAGATGGGAGGGGTTGGACTTCAGAGCTGAGGCCAGAGAAGAACAGCTGATCTCTGACAAACTGCAGTCACTCAATCTGAATAAAGAATAAAAGATGTGAATAAAAAGAATGATCAATCAGATGATAACATAACAACATAACTAGGTCCAATAAGTGAGTGTGTCCCTAAAATAAGTAGAGAGACTTTGTCATTCTGTTATTGTGGATCATTCAAATGTCAGCTTTCTACAGACATCATCCAAACATTCATACAGCTGTTCATGTCAATAAAGACACCAACATGTTACTGACCTCAGTCAAGATTACACAACCAATACTCTACTGAGCTTTACACACCTGTGTGTGTCTCTGTGTGAGTGTGTGTCTCTGTGTGTGTGTCTCTATCTGTGTGTGTGTGTGTCTTCAGCTTTGAACATTTAATAAAAATCAGAAACTTTAAAAACTTAAAGAGCTCCATTTAAACTATTTCAGTAAAAATCAGATTTTTTTATGATGCAGATTCAAACAAGAAAATAAACATGAACAGCATTCAATCTAAAACTTCATGGACGTCAGAAACATGTGAACATGAAAATGTTTCAGCTGATAATCAAACACATGAGATGTAAAACACAAACAGAGAAGAAGAGAACTGACCTCAGAGTCTCCAGTCTACAGTTTGGACTCTGCAGTCCCTCACTCAGCAGCTTCACTCCTGAATCCTGCAGCTTGTTGTAGCTCAGGTCCAGCTCTCTCAGATGGGAGGGGTTGGACTTCAGAGCTGATGCCACGACTTCAAAGTGAGTCTTTGACAGTCCACAGTTATAAAACCTGTCATGACATTAATGGTACATAATATGTTATTTAAAGGAATTCCTTCTGTTTAATCACATCAGAGGTTCAGCTGATCTGAACTCACTTTAGTTAACAAACATTTCCATCACTTGTAAACGTGTGTGTGTGTGTGTGTGTGTGTGTGTCTGTCTGACTGCTCCTGGCCCCCGTGATGGAATTGAAAAGTGGAGCGTGCATTTTGTGTGAACTATATCATCAGTGTGTATAACACAGTGCAGTTTAACAGAGTCTGTGTTGAGATGTTCACAGACTACAGCAGGCTGTGAGATGACGTCGCTATCATTTTAAGTTAGCTGCAGACACGTGAACGGAAAAAGTGACCAGATCACGTTTGTTCCCAACACACGGCCGTATGGATCAAGGATCCACTGTGTTCTGATGCACTAAAAGTAAAACTGTGCACCCCGTGGCTGGAGTCTGTGTGTGTGTGTGTGTGTGTGTGTGTGTGTGTGTGTGTGTGTGTGTGTGTGTGTCTTAGCGATGCTCCGTCATGAAGACAGCAGAGAGAGGAGCAGGGAAAAGTAGCTGCAGCTACATCAAATGTGTTTAATACTTGTAGCCTAGTTTTAAATAAAGTATAGCATAGTTATACATGAACGATGGGTAAAACATTTACCCGCCCTGTGGCGGCTAGCCAAAAAGAAAGTCTACGCGTTTGGCGGTTGTTCATTTCAGACCCTGCATATACGTCATTACATCATACATAATATCAAATCAAGGCTGATAGTATTCAAGTAATAGGCTATTAATGACAGGAAATGTTTCAACATTTAAAGAAAATACTGACATGCTCTTTGTCTCGCTTTTTAACTGAGAAAAAAGTTTATTTTAGTTCTTTAAGTTTACTATTTGGAGGCTGGAACGAGTTTTCATTGTAGCCATGTAGGCTAACTCATTTAACTGCAATCTGCTCATAGAGTCAGAGCAGAACAAACAGCAGACATGGGACTCAATTTATGTTGTTTGTTGTCACAAATTGTAAAGAACTGTGGCTTAAGAATCAGGCTGTGTTAACTTGTCACTGTGTAGCTTTATTCT